>NC_091168.1:31244726-31326337 GCF_040958095.1 Procambarus clarkii | reverse complement strand
GTTATGTCCCTTATGTGTAGTGGAAGCGTGTTGAACAGTCTCGGGCCTCTGATGTTGATAGTTCTCTCTTGAACACTGTGAGGGGTCGGCCAGTTATGTCCCTTATGTGTAGCGGAAGCGTGTTGAACAGTCTCGGGCCTCTGATGTTGATAGTTCTCTCTTGAACACTGTGAGGGGTCGGCCAGTTATGTCCCTTATGTGTATTGGAAGCGTGTTGAACAGTCTCGGGCCTCTGATGTTGATAGTTCTCTCTTGAACACTGTGAGGGGTCGGCCAGTTATGTCCCTTATGTGTAGCGGAAGCGTGTTGAACAGTCTCGGGCCTCTGATGTTGATAGTTCTCTCTTGAACACTGTGAGGGGTCGGCCAGTTATGTCCCTTATGTGTAGCGGAAGCGTGTTGAACAGTCTCGGGCCTCTGATGTTGATAGTTCTCTCTTGAACACTGTGAGGGGTCGGCCAGTTATGTCCCTTATGTGTAATGGAAGCGTGTTGAACAGTCTCGGGCCTCTGATGTTGATAGTTCTCTCTTGAACACTGTGAGGGGTCGGCCAGTTATGTCCCTTATGTGTAGCGGAAGCGTGTTGAACAGTCTCGGGCCTCTGATGTTGATAGTTCTCTCTTGAACACTGTGAGGGGTCGGCCAGTTATGTCCCTTATGTGTAGTGGAAGCGTGTTGAACAGTCTCGGGCCTCTGATGTTGATAGTTCTCTCTTGAACACTGTGAGGGGTCGGCCAGTTATGTCCCTTATGTGTAGTGGAAGCGTGTTGAACAGTCTCGGGCCTCTGATGTTGATAGTTCTCTCTTGAACACTGTGAGGGGTCGGCCAGTTATGTCCCTTATGTGTAATGGAAGCGTGTTGAACAGTCTCGGGCCTCTGATGTTGATAGTTCTCTCTTGAACACTGTGAGGGGTCGGCCAGTTATGTCCCTTATGTGTAATGGAAGCGTGTTGAACAGTCTCGGGCCTCTGATGTTGATAGTTCTCTCTTGAACACTGTGAGGGGCGGCCAGTTATGTCCCTTATGTGTAGTGGAAGCGTGTTGAACAGTCTCGGGCCTCTGATGTTGATAGTTCTCTCTTGAACACTGTGAGGGGTCGGCCAGTTATGTCCCTTATGTGTAGTGGAAGCGTGTTGAACAGTCTCGGGCCTCTGATGTTGATAGTTCTCTCTTGAACACTGTGAGGGGTCGGCCAGTTATGTCCCTTATGTGTAGTGGAAGCGTGTTGAACAGTCTCGGGCCTCTGATGTTGATAGTTCTCTCTTGAACACTGTGAGGGGTCGGCCAGTTATGTCCCTTATGTGTAATGGAAGCGTGTTGAACAGTCTCGGGCCTCTGATGTTGATAGTTCTCTCTTGAACACTGTGAGGGGTCGGCCAGTTATGTCCCTTATGTGTAGTGGAAGCGTGTTGAACAGTCTCGGGCCTCTGATGTTGATAGTTCTCTCTTGAACACTGTGAGGGGCGGCCAGTTATGTCCCTTATGTGTAGTGGAAGCGTGTTGAACAGTCTCGGGCCTCTGATGTTGATAGTTCTCTCTTGAACACTGTGAGGGGTCGGCCAGTTATGTCCCTTATGTGTAGTGGAAGCGTGTTGAACAGTCTCGGGCCTCTGATGTTGATAGTTCTCTCTTGAACACTGTGAGGGGCGGCCAGTTATGTCCCTTATGTGTAGTGGAAGCGTGTTGAACAGTCTCGGGTCTCTGATGTTGATAGTTCTCTCTTGAACACTGTGAGGGGTCGGCCAGTTATGTCCCTTATGTGTAGCGGAAGCGTGTTGAACAGTCTCGGGCCTCTGATGTTGATAGTTCTCTCTCAGAGTACCTGTTGCACCTCTGCTTTTCAACGGGGGTATTCTGCACATCCTGCCATGCCTTCTGGTCTCATGTGGTGTTATTTCTGTGTGCAGGTTTGGGACCAGCCCCTCTACTATTTTCCACGTGTAAATTATTATGTATCTCTCCCGCCTGCGCTCAAGAGAATACAGATTTAGGCACTTTAGTCGGTCCCAATAGTTTAGATGTTTTACTGAGTGGATTCTAGCAGTAAAAGATCTCTGCACGCTCTCCAGGTCAGCAATTTCTCCAGCTTTGAAAGGGGCTGTCATTGTGCAGCAGTACTCCACTCTAGAGAGCACTAGCGTCTTGAAGAGTATCATCATCGGTATAGCATCTCTAGTGTGAAAGGTTCTTGTTATCCAACCTGTCATTTTTCTTGCAGTTGTGACGGCTACTTTATTGTGTTCTTTAAAGGTAAGGTCTTCCGACAAGGGTACACCCCTCTGGCACTACTAGCTGCAGGAAAATGACTAGTGCCAACCTTAATATGACCATGGCAGCTGAAGGAGGCCGCAGAGGTCCTTTGTCACCCAGTACAATATATATCATTTAATTGATTTGTTCATTTGATATATATTTCTTACGTTTTTCTTCACTGTCGGGGGTAATTGAAAAATTAACTCTCCAAAGTTCATTTCCTCATTTTTTTATTTATGGTCTGACGCCTAAAAGCGTTTCGCAAGAGACTTCTCACACTTTCAAAGACAGGTTTACACATTTCATTTCATGCTTACATTCGTTTTGGGTGAGGTGATATGACACAGTGATGTCTTTGAGTGAGGTGACAAAAGCCAGAACACGAATCAATGGTATATATATTGCATATAAGAACATAAGAATGAAAGTAACTACAGAAGGCCTATTGGACCATATTTTCTTTTGCTGCTTCTGTGATGGTTCGGGGGCTTGAAGTGGGTAGAATATAGTTGTGTGTTAATTGACTGGTGATTGTTGGTGTTGACTCGTGAAGAAAAGTCAATGACGAAAAGCTCAACAGTGAAGAAAAACGTAAGAAATATTGAGAGAAGATTCGTGTTAGAATCATTAATCCCTTTCGGTCATATATAACAACATATGTTTACAAGAAAGACTGCTACCAATATATATATATATATATATATATATATATATATATATATATATATATATATATATATATATATATATATATATATATATATATATATAATATATAATTCTGGTCACACACTAGAATGGGTAGCCGGCGTTGTCCGGGTCTCCTGGTGGTTGTCGGTGTGAGAGGTGAAGCACAGGTTACACACCTCTCTCCTCTGGCCTTTACACTTACACAGATGAATAACCAATAGTTTCCCTGCAACACTAAAGTGAGGTAACACTGATCACTACCAGAACCGTCCTTGCCCAACCTGTACTCTTGATCACAGACACTATTATTGTGTGCAGAGGGCATAAGACACTTTCCATTTAAGGTAGACAAACCCACTGTTGTGATGTAGTAACAGGGTGACCCAGAGCATGAGTCCCGGGGTGAATAGTGTTGCATTCCTCACGCTCTGCTCCACCATGAACAGTCAGCCGTTTTAATTGTGTATTACACACGGGCTCACCATAGCCCGTGCTACTTGGAACGTTTTGTTCCAGGTAACGAATCTTTAACAACAAACATGTGTATTACAAATAGTTTAACATGTGTTTATATATATATATATATATATATATATATATATATATATATATATATATATATATATATATATATATATATATATATATATATATATATAATATATATGTTGTACCTAGTAGCCAGAACGTCGTACTCGGCCTACTATGCAAGGCCCGATTTGCCTAATAAGCCAAGTTTTCCTGAATTAATATATTTTCTCATTGTTTTCTTATGAAATGATAAAGCTACCCATTTCATTATGTATGAGGTCAATTTTTTTTTTATTGGAGTCAAAATTAACATAGATATATGACCGAACCTAACCAACCCTACCTAACCTAACCTATCTTTATAGGTTAGGTTAGGTTAGGTAGCCGAAAAAGTTAGGTTAGGTTAGGTAGTCGAAAAACAATTAATTCATGAAAACTTGGCTTATTAGGCAAATCGGGCCTTGCATAGTAGGCTGAGAAGTGCGTTCTGGCTACTAGGTACATTATATATATATATATATATATATATATATATATATATATATATATATATATATATATATATATATATATATATATATATATAATATATATATATAATAAACTCTATGTATAGTTAGGCTCAGGCTAGGTGTTTAGGTTCTGTTGACAATTATTTGTATTTAAAGTATACGTGGGTGAAGTATGTACGCAGTTGTGGTTCGAACAGAGGTCGTCGGCGAAGCACTGTTCGAGAAATGTTCGGACGTCATCAGTTATCAGTCGTGTGTCAACCGCTTTTCATTTACAAACAATATGGCGGCTGGGTGACCGAGCATGTGGCCCTTGTTGATGAGGACGGACTGTTGTTCAAAGGGCCGTGTTGACACAGGCGAATCGGTAAATGAGAATTAGAGCCCACCTTGGTACTCCTGGAATTGATATAATGTCCCGTTTTCTGTTGGCGAGTCTTGTAGTAGGTTAGGTTAGGGCACCTTAGTATGAGTTTCTTGAGGATGGGAAGTGTGGCGAGGACGGCCGGGTGGTGTGCTGGAGGGCTGGGCTGGTCACGCATCGCGCTGCTCCTCTGTCATACACATCTGCAGCAGGTGTGTGTGTGTGTGTGTGTGTGTGTGTACTCACCTAGTTGTACTCACCTAGTTGTGTTTGCGGGGGTTGAGCTCTGGCTCTTTGGTCCCGCCTCTCAACCGTCAATCAACAGGTGTACAGATTCCTGAGCCTATCGGGCTCTGTCATATCTACACTTGAAACTGTGTATGGAGTCAGCCTCCACCACATCACCCCCTAATGCATTCCATTTGTCAACCACTCTGACACTAAAAAAGTTCTTTCTAATATCTCTGTGGCTCATTTGGGCACTCAGTTTCCACCTGTGTCCCCTTGTGCGTGTTCCCCTTGTGTTAAATAGACTGTCTTTATCTACCCTATCAATCCCCTTCAGAATCTTGAATGTGGTGATCATGTCCCCCCTAACTCTTCTGTCTTCCAGCGAAGTGAGGTTTAATTCCCGTAGTCTCTCCTCGTAGCTCATACCTCTCAGCTCGGGTACTAGTCTGGTGGCAAACCTTTGAACCTTTTCCAGTTTAGTCTTATCCTTGACTAGATATGGACTCCATGCTGGGGCTGCATACTCCAGGATTGGCCTGACATATGTGGTATACAAAGTTCTGAATGATTCTTTACACAAGTTTCTGAATGCCGTTCGTATGTTGGCCAGCCTGGCATATGCCGCTGATGTTATCCGCTTGATATGTGCTGCAGGAGACAGGTCTGGCGTGATATCAACCCCCAAGTCTTTTTCCTTCTCTGACTCCTGAAGAATTTCCTCTCCCAGATGATACCTTGTATCTGGCCTCCTGCTCCCTACACCTATCTTCATTACATTACATTACACTGTGTGTGTGTGTGTGTGTGTGTGTGTGTGTGTGTGTGTGTGTGTGTGTGTGTGTACTCACCTAGCTGTACCTACCGCCATGTGCTTGCCGGGTCGAGCAAGGCTCCCGAGCCCCGCCTCCTCAACCATCTTACATTAATACAACGACTCATTTCTCACGCTTTTATATTTACATTTAAAAGTTTGAATTGAATAGCTTGAACGACTTCCAGGTCTCGCCTGTTGCACTATTGTCACACCTTTCTCTTACTCCGATTGTTCTTGTGTCTTCCCTTCATCCTATACCCCTGTACTGGTGTTCCCCCTCCTCTTCCATTCCTCATAACCTTGCATCTCCCTGGCTTAAATTCTAGCAGCCATTTGCAGACCACTTTTGGAGTGTATCCCAATTATTTTCCAATGCATCACAATCTATCCCTGCCGTGACTACTTACAGTTTTGCATGTGTAAACATTGACATGAAGAATCCTGTTTCCTGTCAGGTCCGTTGACATTAGAAACAGGATGGGGCCCCTGGAACCGAGCCTTGTGGTACTCCACTTGTAACCTGTCTCCTCTCTGATGTGTCTGCTCTCAGTGTGACCCTTTGTTTCCCTCCTGAGTGGTACACTCTGAGTGGCCTTAGGGCTCTTCTTGATACAGCACGAGTCTGCTGTCTGCCTCCCCTTGGAGGGTGTTCAGTCATGATCTGTGTGTGGGTGTACATGTTCACTTGTGTACCGTTGTTCAGGCTTTAATGTCCCCCCCCCCTCCCCCCTTCCCAGCGCCATATATCCATACTGGGTTAAGGCATTCTTGGGGTAATATCACCATGGTAACGGTAATATTAGTCAAGTAGCAATTGAACGACTATTTATACAATAACCACCTCCCCCTTAGTTCTTAGTCTGTCTCGTATCCCTTTCTAAGTTGAGTATTGTAACAGCGCTTTCTGCTTGTAATTGTCTTACTAGTAAGGTGGTGAGGCTGGAGGTGTTGCGTACCATTGGTGAGGCTGGTGGTGACTGAGCAGGCTGTTGCTGTGTGCCAGTGGCACGTCACGGTCACCCACCTTACAATTGTCTCCAGCACCGTAAATGATTTACGCGACGTAGTTGTTCCAAGGCCCCTTGTTGGGGGGGGGGGTGCTTGTACCAGCTGTGGCCACCTGGTGGCGACTACAGCAACTAGTAAACACAATATATGCCTGGTGAATCATACGGGTCAACCACACGGGCCTGGTAACTAGTCAGGGGCCAAATTCACGAAGCAGTTACGCAACCTGTCCATCTTTTCTCAATCTTTGGCGGCCATCTTTTCTCAATCTTTGGCGGCTTTGTTTACAATTATTAAACAGTTAATGAGCTCCGAAGCACCAGGAGGCTGTTTATAACAATAACAACAGTTGATTGACAAGTTTTTATGCTTGTAAACTGTTTAATAAATGTAACCAAAACCGTCAAAGATTGAGGAAAGATGTACACGTTCGTAAGTGCTTGCGTAACTGCTTCGTGAATCTGGCTCCAGGTCATACCAGATCAGCCACCAGGGTTTTACTGAAGGATGACATCATCTTTAACATGTAAGATCACACAGTAAAATTGTGTAGTTTTACACATATTGTTCTAATTGTTCATTTACTTCCTCTGATGTCACTTCTATTTCAGTCAGTCTTTCTTGTAGCATCTGTTCCATTAGAAGTCGTAGCTGTGGGGAGCAGGTCTGGTTCAGTCTTAAAAACTTCATGGAAGGTTGAAACTTTGGTTTCAACTCTTTTTTTTTACCCTGTCGTAGCTCAGTCGATTAAGGCAGTGTCTGGGATGCTCCCGGACGCAGGTTCGAATCCTCGTCCCGGCCCTTGTGGATTTGTTCATGGAAGGTGTTATCGAGTTCTTTACACACACTTCCTTGTCATTCTTTGTGTATCATCCTTCTCTTTTGCGACACCTGATCTCTTGCTCATTTACCGATATCTTCCTCCTTATGTGGGTATATAGCAGTTTAGGCTCATCCTTGGCATTGGGTGCTATATCATTTCTATACTGTGTCTCTGTTGTGTGAATATATGGACCAATAGGAGCTGCCTCGTATGGACCAATAGGAGCCGCCTTGTGTGGACCAACAGGAGCTGCCTCGTGTGGACCAACAGGAGCTGCCTCGTATGGACCAACAGGAGCTGCCTCGTATGGACCAACAGGAGCTACCTCGTGTGGACCAACAGGAGCTGCCTCGTATGGACCAACAGGAGCTGTCTCGTATGGGCCAATAGGAGCTGCCTCGTGTGGACCAATAGGAGCTGCCTCGAGTGGACCAATAGGAGCTGCCTCGTGTGGACCAATAGGAGCTGCCTCGTGTACACCAACAGGAGCTGCCTCGTGTAGACCAACAGGAGCTGCCTCGTATGGACCAACAGGAGCTGCCTCGTGTGGACCAACAGGAGCTGCCTCGTGTGGACCAACAGGAGCTGCCTCGTGTGGACCAACAGGAGCTGCCTCGTGTGGACCAACAGGAGCTGCCTCGTATGGACCAACAGGAGCTGCCTCGTGTGGACCAACAGGAGCTGCCTCGTGTGGACCAACAGGAGCTGCCTCGTGTGGACCAACAGGAGCTGCCTCGTGTGGACCAACAGGAGCTGCCTCGTGTGGACCAACAGGAGCTGCCTCGTATGGACCAACAGGAGCTGCCTCGTGTGGACCAACAGGAGCTGCCTCGTGTGGACCAACAGGAGCTGCCTCGTGTGGACCAACAGGAGCTGCCTCGTGTGGACCAACAGGAGCTGCCTCGTGTGGACCAACAGGAGCTGCCTCGTGTGGACCAACAGGAGCTGCCTCGTGTGGACCAACAGGAGCTGTCTCGTGTGGACCAACAGGAGCTGCCTCGTGTGGACCAACAGGAGCTGCCTCGTGTGGACCAACAGGTTGCCATTATTTACCGCTACGTTATGTCAATAAGTCACATGACAGTGTAGAGGGATTGAAGTTAAAGCTGTAAGTGTGAGGGGGAAGATGAACGGTATTTCTCACGCTCAAACCCTCTCCTTTGTCTGCACTGACGACCGCCCACACCAGTTTCCGCCCGCCCCCGCCGGGGGGGAGGCAGCCCCCGCCGGGGGGGAGGCAGCCCCCGCCGGGGGGAGGCAGCCCCCGCCGGGGGGGGGGGGGGAGTGATGGGCCCGCGGGAAGGGAGGGGGTGACGGGTGAGGCAGCGACGTCCACACTGACTCGTGTAGGTTTCAGTAAGTCATTATTTTACTTAGACGTGATTTCGACCGCCTTTTGTTTTTATGGTGAGCTTAAGGTGCTTTTTGTGTACCGTGGATCACTGGGACCAGATTCACGAAAGCACTTACGAACCTGTACATCTTTTCTCAATCTTTGGCGGCTTTGTTTACAATTGTTAAACAGTTAATGAGCTCCGAAGCACCAGGAGGCTGTTTATAACAATAATAGTTGATTGGCAAGTTTTCATGCTTGTAAACTGTTTAATAAATGTAACCAAAGCCGTCAAAGGTTGAGGAAAGATGTACACGTTCGTAAGCACTTGCGTAACTGCTTCGTGAATCTGGCCCTTGGTGTCGTGGGCGGGAGACCACCTTCACTTGCTCTGCTCTAGGTAAGGACCAATTAATTGTTTGAGTTCTCTCGACCTGTCCTCTTATAAATTATGTCTGAATTTGGCAGTTAACCCGTATGGCCGAAAATGGATGTAATTTGAAAATAAAAAAAAAATTAAAAATACATTTTTTTATTTTTTTTTCCAAAACAGTAAGTTAAGAGCTTTCTGGTAGGTTAGGAGGGCACGAAATTCTCCTGAGGTTTCAAAACGTCATGAAAAACGGTAATTGAGTTTCCTCTGCTAACCTAACCGAGTAAGCCGGAGGACCCAAACAGAAAACGGAACAGTACATCACTTTCGTGAGTCGATTTCATTTCAAATTACGTCCATTTTTGGCCATAGCGTATATACTGGCGAAAAGCGACGTTATTTTTAAGATCGTCCCTGGGTGAGTGACCCCACAAGCGGCAGATGTGATTAGATCCCGCGCACACACACAGTTGTATCCTGTTAATCCAGCCCTCGGGCTATGCTCGTCCAAGCTGCGGCCGACCCCCTATGACACATTTCATCAAATTGTATATGTATAGTTAGGCCTAGGTTAGGTTAGGTGTCTGCAGTTATCAGGGTGAAGCACTTTTAAGAGGTGCGATTCGAACTTTCCGGTGGCGCACTGGTAACACACTCGCCCCGCGAGCGATTTGGCCCAGGATCCTGGACGGGGAGTATTGACTAGGCGCCAATCTTTAATTGTACGCCTCAGTTGACCTAATAGTGATTGGGTAACTGGTCGTAAACGATTGGCGAGTCGTAATTCAGGGGAATTAGTGGGTAAGGCTTACTACAGGATAGTAGAGCTCTCGTCAACAGAGACCACAGTTAGGTTATAGATGGAAGTAGTCGGATAGCAAGCATTAACTAGGCGGGGATGAGCATCTTACCCGCGCCCACTGTACTAAATGGTCTAGTGGCCAATGTCCTCGACTCATAATTAACAGGCCCGGGTTCAGGCGCCGGCCGGGAAAAAGACACTATTTGGGTAGCATTTCCCTTCACCTGATGCCTCTGTTTAAATAGGTACCTGGGAGTTAGACAGCTGTTGTGGGCTGCATCCTGGGGATGTGTGTGCACTTTCTGCCTGTAGGATTGAGCTTTAGCTCTTGCAACCCGCCTTTGAGTCAATAGTTGTCTAATGAGATGACTTTTACTTATCATATATAGTTTTTTAATTATGAATGGAGTTTGTGTCTACAACTACTCCGTTACTTCATTCCATTTACTTCAACCTGGCCACAGAGCCTGGCCACAGAGCCTGGCCACAGAGCCTGGCCATACAGCCTGGCCACAGAGCCTGGGCACAGAGCCTGGCCATACAGCCTGGCCACAGAGCCTGGCCATACAGCCTGGCCACAGAGCCTGGCCACAGAGCCTGGCCATAGAGCCTGGCCACAGAGCACACAGTAAGATCCCGCCATACTCCACCCACCCGCTCCTGTTGCACGCAGCTCTGCACTGTCGCCCTGCACGCTAGCTCTAGCAGAGAGCACTCAAGGTCTCTCCTCCCTGCTCCAGGCCTCGTCTCGGCTATCACTACGTCATTACAGTTGCAACAACCGACTGATGTAACCAAGACTTTATTACATATAAAACACTAAACTTTAACCACTCATCCAAACTCGTATACGATATAGTTCCAAGAGTGCGCTAATCCTCACCTGATGTTCACCTAGAAATAAACAGGTATACAAAGTTAGGCAACTGTTAGAGGGTTGCATCCTAGAGGGACCTCAGAGTCTCGAGTACAACCTTTGGGTCCCCTAAGAAGGGGAATTATGAAACTACCCGAAACGCTTTGCGTAATAGTGGCTTTAGGCATTGTATGTACTAGCTCTATCTATAAAGCCAACAAACTTTGTAAAATCTCTTTATGTATGTACCTTACCTAAATAAAAATTATTATTATTATTATAATTATTATTATAATTATTATTATTATTATTATTAAACTAAGAACGGTGCCACTTGTCACATACTAGAGTTATCCCTTAGATTTTTATGTCATAGAAAACGGTAGTATTGAACAAGTCTAAGGGTGTCTTCGGTAATTTGCAAAAATGATTGGTTTATTTTTTTTCGCGGTGGTGGTGGTTATGAGACGACGAGAGTTCGTGTGTTCACATTCACTATTTTTCGTCATGAGCTACAGGGTGTATGGCCGCCTGATGGCGGTCCATATGGAGAAGACACTAGCATCAATACACAGCAAACAAGCCAGTATTTCTAAGTTGGAGATTCCCAACCTTTTATACAATCAGGAACTCCTCATTTTTGTTTAATGCACTGAGAGACCCTTACCTGAGAAATATTATATTGTTTATTTTGTGATAAATATTGGTTTATATATATATTTGATATATTCATCGGGGGAAACTCCCAAGAACGTAATGTCATCGGTGATGCCTGTGCATTCCCACGTATATGTTACACTTAGTACAGTCAGCTCACAATTAATTGGGCCCGGGTTCAATTCCCGCGCTGGGCGAGCGTTTGCCCAAATTTCGTTATACCCGATACCTCAATTAATGCAGTAGAGCGGTACCTGGGAGTAATTTAGTAAGTGGGACAAGGAAACCTCGATAACCCGAATATGGTGGTGTAAACTTAGAGAGAACTCTGGCCAGGACTTGTGGCTTGTGGGTATACGGGGGTTGGGGCCACTGGCCCGTCTGGACACGAGGAAAAGTTCATCAACATAACCAACTTTTAATATATAAACTTGTATAAGATCCCTATACAAGCCGAACTACCAGAGATACTTGTAGCCAAGTCTTATACGAGCTGTGACAATATCTGTTAGTCTACTGACTTTGTTACTTGCCCCATACACATGTTTTACTTCAAACATTTCATTGTGATGAACAATGGACCTGCTAGTTCCAGTTTGCACTATTCTACTTTCTTCAAATTCATCCAGGAGTTCTCGTCTAATGACACTTTTAAGGGACCTATTTGATAATTCAAGATTCCATTCAATACTGTCTTTATTTACTGCAGCCTTAGCAAGGGCGTCAACTTTGTCATGTTCCTGCAGGCCAATGTGAGAAGGAATCCACAACATTTTTATATTTACCCTCTTGCTAAGTATTCTTATATATCTACGTCTAGCTTCCAAGACAAGCTCGATATTACTTGATTGCAAACTGTTCATTGCTCGTAGTAAGGAATGGGAGTCGGAAATAATTAAGCTGTCTACTTCAGTGTTGTCAATAATTTCGAGTGCTACCAGTATTGCTACTAACTCAGCTTGCATTGTAGATGCCCAGTTACTAATTCTTATATTCCTTTGAATTGTGCTGTCATCGGGCTGATGAGCAATAACAGCACTTCCTGCCCTCCCTGTAGCTGTGTTGAGTGATCCGTCAGTGTATATGGTCTGTGCAATGTTGTTTTCAGCTTGTATATTGTGAATGTGTTCTATGGTGCTTAATTTAGCAGCAAGCTGAGCATGAGGGTTGCTTGTGATTAGTAGGGAGTATTGGGAGTTTTTTCTACACTTGACAAATTCAGGGAGTTGATGGCAGTGGAGGTACAGTTTTAGTCGCCATGAATACAGTAGTTTATGGTAAGGGAATGTTAGCTCTGCCTCGGATGGCTGCTGCTTCCTCAAACTTAAGGAAGCATATGTTAGTCCCTTTTCAGGCTCTGTTGCTGCTGCTACTGCAGGCTCTGTTGCTGCTGCTACTGCAGGCTCTGTTGCTGCTGCTACTGCAGGCTCTGTTGCTGCTGCTACTGCAGGCTCTGTTGCTGCTGCTACTGCAGGCTCTGTTGCTGCTGCAGGCTCTGTTGCTGCTGCTACTGCAGGCTCTGTTGGTGCTGTTATTGCAGATTCTGTTGGTGCTGCTGCTACTGCAGGCTCTCTTGTTTCTGCTACTACAGGCTCTGTTGTTGCTGCTGTTGCTACTGCAGGTTCTGTTATCTGAGGTTTAGTTCTTTATGCACTGCCTACCGGTCTTATTTTACTTGTACTTACCAAACAGTGACTATGGGCGAGTGAGGTCTAGCTCTTGTGCCCCGCCTACTGGCTTTGTTTTACCTATTATGTTGTGGTATAAACTGCACATGTTAAAATATAACTATTCTGCCACTCAAAATCTTGGTGTTGTCTGACAGCTGAGGGAGGGAGGGGGGGGGGATGATATTAAACACATATTTTGGGCTTGAAAAAACAATGAAATTTATGTGTATTTGCAAGATTGGTTATCCGCTCCTGACTGCTGGAGATCTTTGGCCTTTGGAGTTGACAGGTAAAATTCACGACTCCTTGACGTTGGAGTGGTAGGGTGAACTGGGTCGTTACTGGGCGTCCCGGTGGGTCAGGGGGGAGGGGCTAGTGTAATTATGAGAAAGCGCTAGTCCAACATGACTTTTAAAAACTTAGAAGGGAATATGAGGACAAAGAGCAAGAATAGGGCAAAGGGAGGCGAGGGTTCACAACCACATGGACCATCGGGGGTTAGTGCTGACCTACAAAGACGAGGATGACGAAGGTGAAGAACAAAGAACAATTTGATCTGGAGGAAGATGACCGATAAAGAAGGTTCGACTTGGAGGTGGAAGTAGAGAAGGAAAAGGTTAAATTCGACCCATCCCGTCTCAACATTCCATGTTTTATTGTGCCAAGATCTCAGGAGGCAGCATCAACTGGAACTTTCACATTACAATCTGTTCTCTCGCCTAATACGGTACATCTTGTATTTTGCAGGATCGACTAATACATCAGAGGTGTAAGGTATTGATAAGCGATACCTCACCGCACTGTAATATCGACCTTTTAGCCTCATCAGCCTCAATAGGTTAGGTAGGTTGCTCTGTTTCATGAACTGTACTGACAAACCTCACTTATACGAACTATGTGGGAAGGAACCCAGCCCGCTGGATAAACCAGAAATTCAAATAAGCAGAATTCTTACTTTTTTTTTTTTTGAGATACCTGTATATACAAGAGTTGTTACATTCATGTACAGCCACTAGTACGCGTAGCGTTTCGGGCAGGTCCCTGGAATACGATCCCCGCCGCAAAGAATTGTTGATACAACCAAGTACCCATTTTACTGTTGGGTTAAACAAAGGCTACAGTTAAGGATTTGCGCCCAGTAAATTCTCCCCGGCCAGGATACGAACCCATGACAAAGCGCTCGCTACTGGGAAAAGCCAAAAGTGAACACGTTAAAAATTTTTTGTACACAAACAACAATTTTAATTTCCACATGTACACAAACCTGGACAAACGGAGCGGGGTTCCAAGAGAGACATGAATTATTATTCCTTCCTTCTACTCCCTGAGCCCAGCTTGGGGCAAGGCTCAACTTGTGATAAATTGGTCCAACAGGCTGTTGCTTGGAACGGCCCGCAGGCCCACATATTCACTACAACCTAGTTGACCCAGCATTTTTGTGTAAGAACTTATCTAAATGCTACTTCAACACATCCACCCTTGTTCTGGCAATAGTACATTTTGAGAGCTGTGAGACGGTCCCATCGGTTGGACAGTTGATTTACGTTGCATACAGTACTGTACAGTATCTTCAGATCAATAATTCTTGAAAATTGATGTAACCTAACTTAACATAACACTAAAATTATTGTACAATACATGAAGTTGACAAGGTCAGTTTTACTGCCAGCTGCTGATGCTTCACTGGTTGAAGGTTCTTTACTTGCTGTTTTTACCAAGTATGAATCGAGTTTTGCTTGCCTACTGTGTTCGTTGTCCTCTTATGAGTAGCTCTTTGGTTTGCTTCAAGTACAGTACTGATATATGTTTCCAACTTTTAAATTAGCACAGTAGGATGAAAAATTAACATGTAAACAGAAAGTATGAGTAAACTGCATTTGGTAGTCTGTGGTGTTAGCAGTCTTCCTCTTGACACCTTCAGGATGATTGCTGCTACTACCACACATAGTCTGGCCAAAAACAATCCACTTGAGCATGGTCCAGGACGGACCGAAACGTCGTCGTCCCTTCACCTTCTAGTGTGTGGTCTGGTCAACATACTTTAGCCACGTTATTGTGACTCATCGCCTGCACATGATCAAAGTTACTATGAAAATAAACAAGTTATTTAAGAAAATGTTTCACTAATGGCATGGCACACGAGGGTCAGGGGCACATGGGCAGCACACGAGGGTCAGGGGCTCATGGGCGGCACACGAGGGTCAGGAGCACATGGGCGGCACACGAGGGTCAGGGGCACATGGGCCGTTTAACTTGACCATGCCTGCACTGATCCACTTGGGGCAGGCAGGCGTGTTATGTAGACTGCCAGGCAGAAAAACAAATCCCCAAATTTTAGCAGGACACTACAGTCTTCATCCTGTACGCATAGTTTTTAAGAAATTTGTATTTATTATAATAAATGCAAATAATTTCCACATGTAGGTGTAATATTTATTTAGTATTTATCGTAATGAATTGTTTTAATAATTCTTAGTTGTTCTATACAATACATATCAAAAGCGCCTCCACATGCCCCTCATCCTCCACAGTCCCTCCTGACTCCTCCTACCCTGAAACCACCCACCCCAACGCCTCCCATACCCCACACCTCAAGCCGCTGCTGTATGGAATTAATACGGTATGGCCCAATGCCTGTCTGCAGTACAGTATCTGGAAAAATCAACGCTTTTCCAGATTTCTGTCTGGATATGAAATTTGGCAGAAAGTTATCCGGACTTGATTTATAACCTATTCCAGTCTGTACTATCTGGCCAAACCTCTGGTTATCTGAGTGTCTATCTAGATATGGCGAAGTTTTGCCAGAAGAATATCCAGCTGCAGTTTTTGTTGAATAACCCAAATATTCTGATCAGTGGGCTTTAGATAAGCGAGCTTGTTCAGTATTTTTAGTTAATCAAAGCAGTTTTTTTTTTTACGTTTCTGGTTAGACAAATCAGTTGTACTGTATTTTTAAATTTTTGGCTAGGCAAAGCAGGTGTATTTTTTTACTCTTTAGGCAAAACAGTTGCATTTGTCATATTTCTGGTTAGGCAATTTTTTTTTTTTTTTACATGTAACACAAAACTATTGTATTTTTTACATTTCTGCTCAGGCAAAACAATTGCATTTTTTTACATAATGAGAGTGAGAAAGTGAGTGCTCGCTCGCTCGCTCGGTCAGTAGGAGGCAGGCAGGCAGGCAGGCAGGCAGGCTTCATTGACCCCCATGATAAAGTTAGGAGTTGGATCCCAGGTAAGAAACCCCATGAGGACATTTAGGGCTTGGATCGTACCTGACAATAAAATGGCTTTCAAATCTAAAGATGTGTGGAAAGCGTTGCTCTGGTGATGATGATCGTCTAATATGTTTTGGAGGAGTATATTTGTAATATTTATGGGATTCCATCAAGTTTGATGAACATTTTCACATTATTTTCAACCGAATACAGTATTGACCAATATTATTTATAAAATAAGTTACGTGCTTAAAACAATTCTCTTATCTATTACAATTGTGTATTAAAATCAATACTCTTTTTCCTTAAAGTTGTGTGCTAAAAAAACTTATTAATTTCAGACCTGCAGGAACTTCTACCTGCAGCCCCTGACTATCTGGAGTCACCAGTATCAGACGGCACTATTGAGGAGAACTTCGAAGCCGAGCTTGGGAGTGCCCTCGGAGAAGAGGACGAGCAGGCACTCCACCACACCTTCACTGATGACAATGACTTCACAGACATTGCCCGTCATGGTATTGTTGATATTGTTGGCGACGACACCTGTGGCAGAAAGGTCATTGTGGTCTCTGCCTGTAAACTGCCCAGTAACAAGGTTTTCAATCATGAAAAATTCCTTAAGTAAGTTTGTTTTATTGGGTGCTAGTAGAGTTGCCCACTACATAGCCATCATTTTATTTTTATGGCTAGGACTTGCAACAAATATGATTTTATTCGGTGTATACTTTTATTGCTATGGTCAACAATCCCATGTTCCTAGTGCCCAGAAGCTCAAAATATATCCTTTGCGAGTCCCTTGCAATCTCTGTGGTTATCGCAGAGCCCATAGTCATCTTTGGAACCAATTTTCTGCTATTAAATATTTAGATCATGTCTTGGCAGACATCAGAAGCTTTAAACGTAACTATTGTTATGAATAAAATCCATTCAACACTTGAAATATGGCCCAAAAGCAGACACCTTCCCCATAGCACTGGTCCTATCCCGAATCAAATTATGAAGCCTTGTCAATTGTATTTACGGAACATGAATAAAGCATGTTAAGAGATTTGCTTCAAGCATGAAGAGCAATGCTCTTGGTTTCCTGCAGTTGGGCAAGGCCACCTATTTTCCCAGGATATAATCCACAACAGTTTGCCTCTTTCCACCCAGCAGTGATTAGGTACCTGGTTGTTAACCAGTTGGTGGGTTGTGTTTCAGGGAAAACTAGTAGGGTAAGGCTTACCATGAGCTATGGGAAGGGAAAGCTCTCAGCCAGCTAACAGGAGTCAGAAGTAGCCTGTTTCTGTACTTGCCTGACGCCTGATGCTTGCTAGGGCGCCTGACAGCTGGGTAGACGGTGCTTCGGATTCGTAGCCCTGAGGTTTTGGGATCGATCCCCGGTGGAGGCGGAGACAAATGGGCAAAATGTTTCTTTAACCCTGATACCCCTGTTACCTAGCAGTAAATAGGTACCTGGGAGTTAGACAGCTGTTACGGCTGCTTCCTGGGGTGTGTGTGTAACAAAGAGGAGGCCTGGTCGAGGACTGGGCCACGGGGATGCTAAGCCCCGAAATCATCTCAAGATAACCTCAAGAAACCTATTTAAAGAAAAAGAAAGTCATTTAGTGCTATAAACAACTTACTTTGAGAGTTATTATATTAGTATTCTTGTCAATGCTTGGTCTTCGAGCCCAAGCTCAACCATTCCTATCATCCCAACGTTTGACCCATCTAGAATCTTTGTCTATCCATCCCATTGTCTATGCATCCCATTCTCTGTCAGTCCATCCTATTTTGTATCCATCCACCTGGGGAAATACCACAAATGAAAATATTTGCAAATATTATGGAAAGGGAATATTCAAATATTATGCAAAGGGAATTTGCAAGTACTGTATGGGCCCAAAGGGCACAAAATGCAGATTCATACATCCCAGAAAATGCAGGAACATGTTGGGAAAGGGTACATGCCATTTTGGAACAATGCAGATACTTCCACCCTAAATTATGCAAACTCATTTAAATTAAGATTTAGATTTGATTTTTTATTCAGGTAAAGGCACATACATTGAGGATGAGTTACAAACATAATGTTGGATTTAAAGATAGAACTAGTACATACAATACCTAAAGCCACTAATACGCATAGCCTTTCAGGCAAAAGAGGAAATAAAATGCCTGTTATCTACAATGCCTAGATTTCCACACGGGAGGACTAAAGTGTTATAGTTGAGAGAAGGACCAATATGATAATTCTGATAGTTTCTTAGAGGCAGACAGAAACATTGCAAGAGTGTGGATGGGAAGGGAGAAAGGTGCAAGACTGGACCAAAAGTCGTCATCAAGCAGGCATATACTACACCCTCAAGTTCACAAAAACTATCACATCACACAACACCTGTGCTAGTGTACTACCAAAATTGGATGAATCATTGCCAATAATATAACACACCAATGGATCATGAGAGAGAAGAAAGAGAACTCTCAAAACCTACCAAAAGTAACACACACTATGGAAAAAGCCTTTTATTTACAAACACACAAGGTCTAAAGTCAAAATTGAGAAATAGTTTCATAAATGGCCTAGTAGTCGAATTCAATGTTTTTGAGGATTCACAGAAACACATACGAACAATTAAATGAACAGTGAAATCTGGATTCCAAATTATAATTTATATATATATATGTCATAGAGTAAATATGTCAAATAAAGAACTAGACTAATATATTATAATGGAATTGGTATGCACAGAGCTCTTAAACTCTACAAATGAGGTGATAGAGATACTTGGAATCAAAGTAAAAAAAAATAAAAAAATAATTATTACTGTATCCTAATATACGATCTGCCAAATGTAACAGTTGAGGAATTCATAGAACAGATACACAAAATAGAGAATGACCTGGACAGCCTAGCAAACCCAGTACCAGATATTTTCTTTCTTGGAGACGTCACTCTACTCAGTTTAAGATGGAGAATGGCTAACAATAACATTATAGCAGGAAATCAATGTGGAAATAACCAACCACAGGTCAGACAACCATTGAGATTGTGACAAATTTTTGATCAACCAGCAGATAACAGAGCCAACTAGGAACGAAAATACTTTTGACCTGTTCTTCACAAACAATGAAGACATAATCAGGGATATTTACTCAACCACTAGACAAAATCATAGAAGTATTAAAAGAAAAAATGCAAATGTTGTATACACAGTCTTTGCAAAGGCATTTGATAAGTGTGACTATGGAGTGATGGCCCATAAAATGAGATGAATAGGAATAATGGGTAAAGTAGGCTGGTGGATTTAAAAAAAATTGTCAAACGGAATGCAAAGGGTAACAGTCAGTTAGATTCATAGTCCGAGCACAGTGAAAAGCTCTGGAAAAGGCCTGGTCAGAGATCGGACCACGGGGACCTTGAACCCTGGAACCTGGGGTTGCCGCAAGGCATCCCCAGGGCACAGTCCTTGCACCACTGCTCTTTCTCATTCAAGTCATTCTATAAGTCATATACAGTATAAACAAATCATACAATACAAGTCTACATAAAATGCATTATGTATTGTCATACAATACATGTATGTATTTTATGACACATGTATGCATGTATTGTATGTAATACATACAATAATTCAAGTCATTATGTATTTATTTTGTTTAATATTTTAATGAAATTCTGATGTACAGAATATGTACTGCAGTTTATGAAAGTTGTGATTGTAGACTAAAGCCGTCTTCAAATTGTAAAACATGCATTATGTAATGCTGATTAAATGCTACCATCTGCAAGTTAAATCTTTTCATTTCTATTTTAAATTTTTAGGTACCTGATGTTTACCCTAGACCAGTATGTGGAGCAGGATTACTCTCTGGTATATTTCCATTATGGTCTCAACAGCAAGAACAAACCACCAGTTTCATGGTTGTGGTCTGCTTACAAAGCTCTAGATCGCAAGTACAAGAAAAATCTCAAGGCTCTTTATTTGGTCCATCCCACAAACTTTATCCGAGTTGTGTACAACATTTTCAAGCCTGCCATAAGGTAACTTTTAACCCTTAACTGCTCCAGTTGCCATATGCATTTTTTCAATTGATTCATTAACTATTTTTAGTTATGCATCTTGATACTGTATAGCACTGTACTTTTATATCTTCATATTAATCTCTAAACTGTGTAGCTATTGAAATGTGCTGCTTCATAATAATTTAGTTTTTAAAATAAAAAAATAAAATTAGTGTACAGTGGGGCCTCGACTTACGATAGTAATCCGTTCCCAGAGATGGATCATAAGTCGAAATATCGTAAGTCGAAGCAATTTTTCCCATAAGAAATAAAGGGAATTGAATTAATCCGTTCACTACCCTCCAAAATATTAACTTACATATACATTTTGTACTGAATACAATTTTGTTCTCTAACTTCAGTACAGTACATATGTTTATCTTACTTTTATGGAGGACTCTTGATAGCATATGGAAGATGGTGAGGAGGGGAGGTGTTACTGTTTGGAAGGGGAGTCCCCTTCCATTATAACATTAGGCAGTGATGACTTTTCTGGGATATACTCTCTGGCATGTTTTGCCTGCATACCACTAGGACCTGCTTGTGGCTCACTGCTTGCTTGTCTTACTAAGAATTTGTCTAAAAAACTAGCGTTGAATGTAATGAAACGCCATTTTCTGGGTGAGACCCGGAGGCTCCCCGGAGCTTTACCAGGCTGATATGCTAATGTCAGACTTTGGCATCAGTCATGTGTATGGCGTTCTAGGGCCTACCGGGGACCACGAGCCAGAATCTGGCCCCCTCAGAGAGGCAAGGGGAGCAATGGCCTATAGAAAACCCCGTGTGGTTGGAAGCATTCTATGTCTGCCATCGACCGGGTCAAGCATCCAGAAAGGTAAGCATTCCAAAACAAACCCCTATTCTAGTTAAAATTGCTACCAAAAGCCGAACTAGTGGATATAACTCCCCAACAGAAAACAAGCAAACTAGTATGACGTCACACGTCACCACGCCGCTGTCTGTACAGCTCCCCCCCTCCCCGGGAGGGGGAAGGGGGATCCCCAGACCTCTCACGCCAGCTATCCACCCATCAGTTCTGAGGCTGGATGTTAAAACACGCGAAAAACCGCCGACCGGAGGGAGGGAGGGTTGCGGGGAAGCTTCCGGGTGTCACCCAGAAAATGGTGTTTCATTACACTCGATGCTGGTTTTCTGGGGGAGCCCCATCGGCTTCCCGGAGCTAACTACCCACAGAGGAAGGTTAAAGGGACGGAACCGGGAGGCGGACACCACGCACCCCTCAATGGAAGCGAGACAACCGGCAGCAAACGCCAACCCAAGGTGACACAGCCCCGAAAGGGCCCGGGAACAGCACGACACAACGAACAGCAGGGCCCCAGTACGAACACCAAAAGATCCGTGCCCGAATGACAGCAAGGACACGCCACCCAGATGGCAGCAAGAGCAGCGAAGCCACGGGCATGGGGAAAGAACACAGGCAGGTTAGCCGCAATAACACCTGCGAACATGGAAGAACGGAACCGGATCAACTCAAAAGCGCACCCCGGACATAGAGGCCACGGCACGCAATTAACAGCGGAGGGCCGCCACTGAACACAAAACATGACACACTCCCGGCCTGACCAACCAAGCACCAACAACCCAAGGACCCCTCCAGAACGCAGCAGCCCATCCCGTGCCAGAAAAGATGGAGACTGCTGCCACCGAACAACCAAAAACGCCAAAACCGAAGGAGCATAAAACCCCTGCCGAGGAGCAAGAAGCCCAGTGACCTGACCCCCAAAGGCAAATGCCAACAGGAAAAAAAGCCGACGAAAAACAAACCGGAACCGAAGGGGCACCACCGACCGAGGAGAAGACCGAGCACGCTGACCAGAGACCAAGACGGTGCAAGCGGCGCACGAACAGGCCGGAGGTGAAACAACGCATGAGACAGCTTACTAACGGTGCAGAAGCAACACCAAGACCGAAAGCAAGCCGAAGCGGCTCCGCCAGCGCCGCACAAAACAAGGCGACAGTACGTGGCAAGACGATGGCCCCCAACCCCCACCAGAAAAAGCCGACGCTAACAACTGCAGCCACCTAAGAAGGGATAGGAGGAAAAGGAATGACCTCCTAAATACCCAATACTGCTACCAAGAAGTACGCAGGTGGGACACCTACAACGAAGCCACCAGACCACCAACCGGAGGCGAGACATGCGAGGCAGAACGGAATCAGCCCCGACAAGGCTCCTCCGAGCCCAGGAAAAGGCGGAGCCACGGGAAGATCTCGGGCGCAACCACCAAAGCCCAGGCGGCACAAAGGAGATGGAACGTCTGCCGAACAGAAAGCTTCCCAATGCAAGCAAGCCCGCCAGGAGATCAGATCAGAGTTTTCGCAATGTCTGACGCGAGACATCGCAAGACCCTGAAAAGCCAACCGGCAGGGGAAGCCAGGAAGACCGAAGAAGGCGGAAGGGTTGTCACCAGAACAGTACCCGAACCAAGGGGTACTTGGTTCGAGCAACGAAAAAGAGACCAAGACACATAAGCTCACCATAGGACATAGGCTGAAAGAACGCCCAAGAAGCCAAGGAACGCACGAAAAACATCCCTGCAGCAGAGGAGGAAACAAAGGGAACGCACAAGGAAGGGAAGCGGTAGAAACCGACACCCCCCACTACAGCAGCAAGTACAGGCAAAACCGACCAAAGGAGGTGCCAAGGAAGCGACTAGGGAGAGGCAGGACGAAAGAGTCAAAGCTCAAACCCCAGGAAACAACCAGGGGTGGACAATCAGGCAGGGACAGAACCCCACGCACATGGAAGGGCCAAGCCAGGGACCCGAAGACCACGAAAAACAACAAGCAAACCCCCATATGCAAACCCTAGGCACAAAACACCAGCAAGTGCCACACCACAATCGAACACAGGAACAAAGGACACGCCACCGCAAAACACGTTACCAATGCACACGTGCAGCAGCAACGTGCAACATTTAAGTAGCAACTTGGCTCTGCAAAGGCAGAGAACGGTGCAGGCAGACCCCAGACAGGGCCAACAGACACGACAGAACCCAGCAGGTCCAGGAACCTGCACACCAGGCGACCTGTAGCGGAGATACCTGCTCGATACCTGCTGGATGGGGTTCTGGGAGATCATTTTCACTCCAAGCTCGGCCCGAGGCCAAGCCTGACTTGTGAGAGGTTGGTTCACCAGGCTGTTGCACGGAGCGGCCCGCAGGCCCACATACCCACCACAGCCAGGACGGGCCGGAACCTCTATTCGAAAACAGGCTAGTGTTCCTTGGAAGTCCACGGATGTACTAGCAATACATTTGGCATCAATACCCTGATGCCCTTGTTACCTAGCAGTAAATAGGTACCTGGGAGCTAGACAGCTGCTACAGGCTGCTTCCTGGGTGTGTTTGTGTGGGGGGGGGGAATAGTAGTTAGTAACAGTTGATTGACAGTTGAGAGGCGGGCCGAAAGAGCAGAGCTCAACCCCCATAAGCACAACTAGGTGACTACATACTGTATATATAAATCAAGTTCTGTTGTAACTGTTTCTTCTGGTTTATTTATTTCTGTGTACATCTTTTGAGCGAAGAAAGAGATGATTTGCTCTGTGGAATGTTACTGTATTAGCATTTTCTTTTGGATTCTATGAATTTCTTTTCCTCAGTGCCAAGTTTGGGCGGAAGGTGATGTATGTGAACTACCTGCATGAACTTCAGCAGCATCTCCACCTCGGCCAGTTACCAATCCCGCAGCGTGTACAGCAGTAAGTATTCCACACAAGCAAATTGAAATATAATGGATAATATTTTATTTGTATCAAAATTAAATTTAAAAGCATTTTTTTAACTACTGTATCAATCAATGAGGTGCTCAAGTAATTTACCTGAATTTGCCTAAGGGCCACTATCACTAGTGGCCTTGACAAGAACAGGATGCCAGAGGCCTGTCAATGGTCTTTATATTCCATAGAAACAACAATCTTGACTCAGTAAAATAATAAACCCTAAAAATCTTTTATCTTTACTCTAAAATAACCAAGCTTCCAAGACAACCCAGCCTCTTACAAATTACGTCGCTTTTCACTCGTATGCGCTACGGACAAAAAAGGTCGTTCAGTAATTTGAAAATGAAAATAATTGAAAATAATTTTTTTCCCCCCCCCAAAACAGCAAGGGGTTCCTCTGGTAGATTAGGTGGGCAGGAAGCTCTCCCAAGGTTTCAAAACATCATGAAAACCATTAATTGAAAGTTTCCTTCCCTAACATAAGACTAAGCCAGAAGACCCAAAACAGAAAATGGGACATTACGTCACTTTCGTGAGCCGATTTCATTTTCTAGTACTGTACAGTACAGCGATTTTTAGCCTTAGTGCGCATATGAGCAAAAAGCAACCTAATTTGTAAGAGGACGGGTTGTCTGAGAAACTAGTTGATTGTATCATATTTGCCGGGGGATATGACATGTTTTTGGGCTACCACCAATTATAAATATACTTTATTTATTTACATGAGATCATACATTTTCCCCTATAACACCACTTTAGCATACTAAACAAACAAAAAATTTCCCTTAAACTATCTTTGTAAATTAGGGTCATCTTAAAAAAAAAAAAAAAAAAAAAAAAAACACTTTCATCACCTGTTTCCCCCAAAAAAGTGATGGAATGAAATGCTTTGGTCACAATCTGCCTTTTTTTTTTTTTAGGCATGATCAACAGCTTCTGGCCAAGCTGAAAAGCCTTCCCAAAACTCCTGGAGTGGGTTCCAACAAACCTCTACCCACGCAGCAGTTTGGTGTATCGTTACAATACATCAAAGATGCGAGTGACCAGGACCCAATTCCTCCTGTGCTGAAAAACTGCATCACCTTTCTTGATCACCCAGATGGTAAGGTGTTATCATCATTGTTTAGCAGGATTATGATTATCATTACAGCACTATCATTGTTTAGGCCCATCTTCCTGTTTAGGCAGTACTTATAGTAATGATAGGGACCATCATACATATATTGACATAATGGACAATTAGAAAGTAGAATTTGGTACTACTGTACTGTATTGAATTTGGACAAACCGGAAAAGATTTTGTATTTATGTTACTAATAAAACTAACCTAACTTTCCTAGGCCTAATACACACTATTTCAGGCCTAATACAGTACACGTGTTATACTAGGCCTAGGAATATTTAAATTTGGTTTTTAGCTTCAGTTTTCCAGACTATAAAATGAATAGTACCAAATCTCATTGTCCATTATGTCACTATATTTACGATGGTGCACATAGTTACAAAAAAGTAGTATCTGAACAGGAGGACGGGTCTCATTGTTGCTAGAATGGTGCTACAAGGCTAGAAGGGAGCCAGTCAACCGAGCGGACAGCACGCTGGACTTGTGATCCTGTGGTCCTGGGTTCGATCCCGGGCGCCGGTGAGAAACAATGGACAGAGTTTCTTTCACTCTATGCCCCTGTTACCTAGCAGTAAAATAGGTACCTGGGTGTTAGTCAGCTGTCACGGGCTGCTTCCTGGGGATGGAGGCCTGGTCGAGGACCGGGCTGAGGGGACACTAAAAACCCCAAAATCATCTCAAGATAACCTCAAGATGGTCATGATCAGCATTACTATCATAATCCATATATCCAGACACACCATGGTATCATCATTATTATTAGGATGAGCTTGATCCAACTCGTGCTCACAATTTGCTACTGCAAAACAAAGGCAACTATTTTACCTAATCAAAAACATATCAACCCAAGCAATACACCTACTGTATGCTATTGAGGCAGATGCATGGAAAATATTATAGTGCTTTAATTTTTACAAATACATTGCATTTTTAACAGATTAGTCATTACCTTAAGAAGTATGATGTACTAGGTTAGAGGACAGGTTGCATTGTCAGTATTACCATCATTAGTAAGGTTAATGTCTTCTCACTAACATAATAACATAGTATAAAACCTACACTTGTGTATACTGTATGTGAAATTTATGTAAGGAATTTATAGAGTCTTTTGCACTCAACTGAGAACTTTATAAAGGTCTCAGTGAGTGATTAGGATGGGGCATTGATTAGACGTTGAGATGTAAGTCTCATCCTAATCAAACGCTCAGACCTTGATATAGCACTCAGGAGAGTTCAAAAGACTTGGTGTAAATTCCTTACATAAATTTCACATATACACAAGTGTGTGGTTTTTATCCTATTACCATCACTATTATCCAAACACACACCTACACATCAGTACCCTACAATTGTGTGTTCTACATAGACAGGGTTAGAGAGCTGTTATAATACATAATGATTTAATGACCATTCGACCACAAAGTGATTGGAGTGCTTTTGTAGTGCTAACCAGTATACATACATTTTCTGTCCTACATAGACAGGGTTCAAGATCTGTTTTCTTACCTACAGTACAATTGGTTTTGCAATGCCTCTGTTGCTATCATGGCATGTTTAACAGACATTACTGTTAAGATACAACATATTACATACAAGTATGCATATCATGTATAATTATTTAGTACTGTACTGTGTATATTTTGGTTATTTTTTAAATCAGACAGTATTTTGATGTTGGGATAATCAGCTGTAAATTAATATTTTACACAATGGCCCCCTTTAAATAAATTTTACACAATGCCCCCTTTTAATAAATTTTACACAGTGCCTTTTGTTTTTGTTTTACAAGAAATGCTGTTTGTAATATTTTCCCTTAGTATCTTTCCTATTTGATTCACTTATCACCGTCTTAAAAACGACAAAATGTAACTTAAAATATTGGATATTAATATCTCATGAGCTATTCTCACGACAGCTCTGGAGACGGAAGGACTGTTTCGTCGATCTAGCGCAGCAGCTGTGGTAAAAAGTGTACAGGAACGTTTCAATAAAGGTGAAGAAGTGATCTTTGATTTAGACACAGACGTGCATACAGCAGCAGTTATCATCAAAACTTTCTTACGTGAACTGGAGGAGCCGTTAATGACCTTTGACCTCTATGATGAGGTTATTCAGTTTCAAGGTGAGTAGCAATTAATAATAATAATTAATTTAAGGGTCCCGGTAGTAATAATAAATAAATGTTTATTCAGGTAAAAGTTCATGTATACAAGATAAGTTACAAACAGAATGTTGGATTCTGACCTTACCCAGGATACAACCCCACAACAGTTACCCAACTCTCGGGTACCTGTTTACTGTTAGTTGAACAGAGGCATTGTGAAAGAAAATGTGCCCAACCATTTCTTTCTCAACCAGGAACCAAACCCAGGATTCCTGATTGTGAGTTGAGAAATAAATGTCACCGTCTTGGTTGACGAATGAACCTTAAATGAGAAAATGAGAATGAAAAAATGAGTCATTAATATTCACACCAAAATGGTTTCTTTTGTGCTAAATTATAACATTATTTATTTTTAATTTTTAGACATATTTACACATTCATACACACTATGTACACGTTTATTCTCCATACTACACACACACATTCAGAAGTTCTGTAGGGTGTGATAATCCCAGAAGCTGTTTACAGCGCATAAGCCAGCACCGCACTCTTTGCACAGGGTAGTAACTATCTTCCGTGGCCCCTCTCTCCTCTGTGTTTACAGACGGTGCAATGGTGTGCCTTTTTTCCTTTTTCCTTTAGAAACTTAGATATTCCAGCTGGTGTGTCATAAAGGCATCTTGAAAGCCAGGTATTTTGGAGCAGCATGAGGAGCATTGGTATGGTAACTACTGTTGTTGCAACATGTCCTTATCTAAACCTCACAAGCAGTTGTGACACAACAGCAAGACTAAAACACCTGCATTGTTGGTTTTGGCCTGCTTTTACTAAACACATGCTGTAACACTTCAGCAAGGTTATGTCCACAAGGTGAACAAAATTTTTTGTCCACTTAACACTTTCGCGCTCTCGGCGCTCAAAAAAAAACAATACCCCAGATGCTTTCGGCACTTCGCGCGCCTACGCGGTAAGCCCGAAAAAGTGTACACTCTTTTGACTGTCCTGACAATAATTGAAGGCGCACATATTTAAATTTGGTATCACTGTGTTCGCAATGAAATTGTCTATAAGAGCATATCTATAAAATGCCGCCCAAGCATAAGGAGTATCAACACCAAATAAAAAACTATGCAGATCACTCGCCGAGAGCGCCAAACAGCAACAAAATGTTTCCACTCTCTTAATGGTTGCGAAGCCTACAGTTGTCCTACATCGCTAATTTTGGTATCATTGGAATCGCAATAAAATTCTCTACACGGACATATGCATATGAATGTTTAATATAGGTAATTGCCCACCCGCAAGAGTGTGTGAAGTGGAGAGTAGTTAGCCGCGAGCGCACTGGCGAAAACACAGGGGGGAAATCATGCTTGGAAAGTTTATACGTTTCCTGACCCTACTTTTCTATGTACGTATTTCTTTTTTATACCAATGTGTTCGCAATAAAATTTTCTATAAGATGAACTGTATAACATTTGTACAAAGCATGTGTAAGAGAAGCGCCAAATATAGAACCACGTCGCTCAGTATGCGTTCGCGGCAGAAACGAACGCATTGTTTTCGTTCGTTTGATGTTTGTCATGTTTATACTTGTTGAAACATTTTATAATTTGTATGACAGTGATCGCAGTAAAATTCCCTACACAGACATATACATAACACATACAAATATTTCCCACGTGTTGGATATATCAGCGGCTAAAGGGAACCCACTGCCACACGCTCGCCACACCCCCAAACATACTTTGTGTATTTTTTTTTTACTCATAGAAGTTTATGTGATATAATATTCATTCTGGTACCAAAAAATTCGCAAATAAATTCTCTACAAAACAAAAGTATCCCCATCCATTTCGGTTAGAAAATGGAATTTATAGAAATATTTTTTCGATGGACGAGAAAAGTAGGCTGTTATGCGGAATCGTAAGAAAAAACGGCGACGAGTTATCTCTAATCTAAAGCGCAAAAGTGTTAACACTTTTACGCACACATTTCACAGTGCCGACCATCATGTCACATTTATCAACCAAGTGTATATTTATAATACAGTATAGTCCAAGACACAATTTTGTTTATACTGTACTGCATATTTTACCTTTTGTTCTATGGTTGACCTTGCCACTGTCTACCATCTCACCAGTGTGAATGGTTGTCAACATATTTACTTTGGACCAATCTTTCCAATGCCCCGCTAACATTGTCACTTTTTCTCGGCTAACATTCGCTTACTTCACCTACTAGGGAAGATAAACTTAAGACGATTGCCATGCCTTTCAAGAAGACCTGGACAAAATAAGTGTATGGAGTACCACTTAGCAAATGGAATTTAATGTGAATAAATGCCATGTTATGGAACGTGGAATAAGAGAACATAGACCCCACACAACCTACAAATTATGTGAAAAATCTTTAAACAAAATTCTGATAAGATTTCTAGGGTGGTTCTAGTCAGAAAACTATCACCTGAGGACCAAATAAAGAACATTGTGTGAGGAGCCTATGCTACTCTTTCCAATATCAGAATTGCTTTAAGTTCATGGATGGTAAAATATTTAAGAAATTGTTTACAACCTATGTGACCAAAGTTGGAATATGCAGTGGTTGTATGGTGCCCATATCTCAAAGAGGCACATCAACAAACTGGAAAAGGTGCAAGGACATGCAACTGTATGGCTCCTAGAACTGAAGGACAAGAGTTACGAGGAGAGATAAGAGGTACAGTATTAAATTTGCCAAAACTAGAAGTTAGAAAAAGAAGCGATATGATCACTAAGTACAAACTAGGAACAGGAGTCAATAAAATTGATAGGGGAAGAATTCCTGAGACCTGGAACTTCAAGAAAAAGAGGTCATAGATTTAAACTAACTAAACAAAGCAGCCGAAGAAATATAAGAAAATTCACTTTTGCAAAACACATGGAATATATTAGAGGGGCTGGTTCCAAATCTGCACACGGATCACATGAGACTAGAAGGCATGGCAGGCTGCCCCCTATTTGAAAAGCAGAGGTGCAATAGGTACTCAGAGAGAGCTATCATATCAGAGAGACCTGAGACTGTTCAACACTGTTCCACTACACATAACGGGCATAACTGGCCGACCCCTCACAGTGTTCAAGAGAGAGTACTTGATAAACACCTATAAAGGACACCTGATCAATCAGGCTGCACTCTGATTTTAGGTTTTCTCAAGTACACAATTGTCCAAAGAAAGTGCCACATCAGTGTGTAACTCTCCTCAAAACTCTCCTTCTCATTGGAAAATATTGTGGCCACTTGATGGGATTCAGCTCACATGTCTGGACTCCTTGGGCGCACACATTACCCACTGAACAGTGACGAGCTTAAAAGTGTGTGTGTCTAGGGATTCGAGGGATGCAGGGGTTCAGTCCCATCACAAGTCTCAATATTTTCTCAGATTCATCAGGTTTTTATGATTTTATTGTGCATCTTCTCATTATTGTTTCATTCAAAACTAATTTATGATTTCAGGACTTAATAAGAGCGATCGCCTCACAACTATCAAGCAAATAATATTGGAAAAGCTGCCAGAAGATAACTACCTCGTGCTCAAATTCCTCGTGAACTTCCTCTCTAAGGTGAGGCCTCGGATTAGAATTTAATACCGATTCCAAATTTCATGTTTGTTCAGATTTTTTACAATTATTTCTGAGGAATGAAACTAATCAAATTTGTTAGCAATAGATGGTTCAACAGGCTCCTCCTTTATGCATAATATGTTTGCATTTAAATGATTCTGTTGAAATATTTAGTATCTTGTAAAAGTGTTTTTAGCTTCAATTCAGGGAGTTTCACTGTAACCATTATAGCTGTGAACACAGTACAGTATATACAATTGATCCCTTGAGAGACTGTTACTTCTCACCGAGGTCACGTGGTTTCAGTTCTCGCTCTACTCTTGTTAGTCACTCACATTACAGGAAAATTCAGTTTACAGAACAAAATTCACAGAACTGTGATTCTGGGAATGATCATCAGAATCCTTAGAATTAACTGCAGTGAGTTTAACATTCATGGAGACTGTCACAAGGTGATCGACACAATAAGATTCTCAAGGGAATCGACAGGGTAGATAAAGACAGGTTATTTAACACAAGGGGCACACGCACTAGGGGACACAGGTGAAAACTGAGTGTCCAAATGAGCCACAGAGATATTAGAAAGAACTTTTTTAGTGTCAGAGTGGTTGACAAATGGAATGCATTAGGAAGTGATGTGGTGGAGGCTGACTCCATACACAGTTTCAAGTGAAGATATGATAGAACCCAGTAGGCTCAGGAACCTGTACACCTGTTGATTGACGGTTGAGAGGCGGGACCAAAGAGCCAGAGCTCAACCCCCACAAGCACAACTAGGTGAGTACAAATTGGCAATTTTAGTGTAATACACCCATATCCAGGAGACAAACTCCAGGAGCAGAACGATTTGACAGCCTCAAATTAAGCTACACCAGGATTCCAGGGAGTTCAATGGTCCTGTTTATGTTTGGACCAATGGGAGACAGTCAGTGGTGCCTAGCCCAATGAAGAAGTCATACACATGCCAGCTAGGCCTATGTCATCATGGAAACATCATGGTTTGTGGCCTATAGCAGTTTGGAATTCAAGATAGTTGACCCCTCGTTTCTCCTCCTCCTAATTACAAACTTGAAAAGTTCCCGCTCACTCTACCCAAGATGGTAGATGGAGCCATTGGTCTGCTGAAAAGGAGGGATATCAGGAGATACCCAGGATGTAGACCCAAGCTCCTGATTACAGAATCTGTGACTAAGCACTGACAATGTGCACTCTGGAGATTCCACACTGGTTTATATACTGGCGTGCACTATATAACTAAGACAGCTGTGAAAATCCATTTTTCATGTCTTCTATGACACTATCATTTTTATATAATTGCATTTATTTATTTGATCATTGTTAAGTGGTGGTTCAGTGATGCATGGCAGTGCTGTGAGCAGCTACTGCATGCACTATTCATAATTGCCCTCTCAGTACTGAGGCTTTTACCACCCAGGACGGGTGCACACAATATTTTCCAAGATGGTGCCCATTTACTGGAGGCCTGAGGAAGTAAATGTGAGCCCTGTGTAACTGTGGAACTGTTACACCATACGTTAAAACTTCCTCAGCCATGTTGTGCAGGTTACAGATAATTAGCGAGATCAACCCCAGCCGTGACGCGCAGTGGAAGGGCTAAACTAATGTGGATTGCTTAAACCTGTTTTTATTTTTCAGGTGATGGATCGTAGTGACCTGAATAAGATGACAGCCAGCAACCTGGCTGTGGTATTTGGGCCAAACCTCGTCCGACCTCGGGGAGGGCAGATGTCCCTCAATGCTATTGCTCCCATCAACCTTTTTGTCGAGGTCATGCTAACGTATCCTCACCAAATCTTTGCGCTCTGAGGTTGTACAACATTATAATGAAGTTAACACTTAACACGACTTGTTTTACATGGGGGTGTATCATGCATTTTTAAATACCTTCATAAAAATTTATTAACACATTCATTAACATGTTCACAGAAACTTGCTAGAACTCTATTTGAGAGGAAATAAAATTTGTTTAGCCTCAGAATGCAATGCATTATTAACTATGTATTTGTTGTTTCAATTAATGAAATTAATGAACAAGTTTGAGTTATTTCCAATGCCACACATCATTGCTCGTCATTACAACTATTGTCAGCAGATGAGGCGGTTGCATATAAAAGACCACATTATGTGCTTACATTTATAACAGGAGATAGGTTGAGTGATTTGTTAATTTATTTTTAAAAGAAAATAAGATGGCAATTTATTCATTATTTGATATACTGATGCTTTGTGTACTGTATGCCATCTTGTGCAATATAATATCTACACATTGCGCACACATTATTCCGTAAAATAAAAATTTGTAACATAGAATGTGACAAATTAGCTACAAAGGTTAAAAAACTGAGAAATTATTCTTTTTTTTCACTCCTGGTGAGCTGCCCCATTTCTTGGGTTTCCTCAATATTGTGCCAGTATTCAAAGTTCTCTAATTTGTATTTTATTATTTTTTTAAAAACTGGTTCAAGGTTTGTGTACCTAATGTACATATGGTAGACTGTGTGGGTGTAGGACTTAATAACTTAGTCTCTCTAAGTAGACAAGTTTTCTCTCTTCAGTTTCTTAGTTTTGTATTTTTTTTTTTTTTAACAAAGGTTAAGTGATTTTATATACATTATAAGTTAACAATATAAAGATGAGCAAAGTTATCTACAAAGTATTAAGGAGCATGAAGATATTATTTGTAAATTGGGGTGTATTAAATTTGTTGACAAAATCAATTATAGTAAGGTAAAGCAGGTCCGTCTAATTACCCAAAGTCACTCAAAGCTTCCTGGCATTACATTAGTAATGAATAAATATGATATATTTACTCATTATAATGGTGCTGAATATCGAACATGGAAAAACATATTTTTACTCTGAAAAAGTATCATTTCATAACGAAATTAGAGGAAAATAAGCTGCTAGTGATGCCAAAGCATGTCGACGGTCCAAGCGACAATGTTGTGGAGCGACTTATCCAAGACACATTGTTGCCTAAAGAGTATTTGCTGGCATATCAGCCTCCTGTACCTACCTAACTTAACCAACCTACCCAAACATAACCTAACAAAACACAACCTAACAAAACATAACCTAACCTAACTAAACCTAACCTATCCAAACCTAAGTTAATATAACCTGTACGTAACAACATATCTTGGATAAGTCGCTCCACAACATTGTCGCCTGGACCGTCGACTTGCTTTGGTGTCACCAGCAGCTTATTTTCGTTTAATTTCGTTATGAAATGATACTTTTTCAGAGTAAAAATATGTTTTTCCATGTTCTATATTCAGCACCAACATTATAATGAGTAAATATATCATATTTATTCATTACTAATGTAATGCCAGGAAGCTTTGAGTGACTTTAGGTAATTAGATGGACCGGTTAAAACAGTTTCTTCATATACAGTACCTTCAAGATTCATATTTGTCTAGAAATATTTTTGTAAATTTGATGCTCAATGTTTGTTCTTAAGAAGAGCGAGATACGGTTGGTATGGCTTCTGCTCAACAAAACCCTATTTTGTTTACCGTTTGTTTACAAATTGACAGTGGATTATGCTAGCTTAGTAATACCTCTACCCTTTATGCAATGGTAAATCTACCATTTGAGATTGTACAACTATGATTTTTTAAAATTTGTGCATCTTGTGTTGCTTTCATATGCAAAATAATGTTTGGTTCATTTGATGTTGATTTCTGTATTATATTTGTATATATTATTACCTTCATTCCTCTTCAAGCTGGCCATTCTGAATTTATTGCATTTGTCCCCGCATTATCTTGAGACAGTGTTCAGTTTATTATTTAAGCTGAACTCTCCTTGTGAATACTGAGTACTGTATTGTTGCATTCCACTGTATATTTAGCTCTCACCATCTACTGAAGAAGCCCAGTTGCTATATCACCAGTCAGTAACGGTAGAGCCAACACTGTCATATGTAGGGAGAAGCCGACTGTTGGCTAACACACACACAAATACCCGCTTACACTTTCCTCTCGTGCATCAGGGAATATAAACAGAGAGGTGTACATTTTTCAGTGTATGTACACAGAGGTGTACCCCACTTCTTGTTGTACATACACAGTGTACTTTAGTCTTGAACTATATTAGGACTAAAGTATACTTGCTGGTTTGTTAGTAAGCTGTTGTGGTGGGGTTTAATAGGCTTCCTGCAGTTGATAGGCCTTAAACCCAACAGCATCATACCAAAACCTCTCTCAGAAACACCAGAGTTCATCATAATGAGCAAGTAAATATTTAAAAAAAGCTGCACATATCGGCATAATCATGTGCCCCTGCATACATGTAGCCGCATACCAAAGACAACATAGCTAAATAATTTAGATAATTTACGTACAGTACTGTAATATTCTTCAGAACATTATAGAGTTTTGTTATATAAATGATAAAATGCCATTTTTTTTCAGGTACAGTATACTTTAGAATTTGTAAATCCTGTATGGAAGCAAGTTAATAATTACTCATCAGGTGATATTTTTTATGAAATTGTCCTTTTATTTATATAAAAGTAATATATGCTATATGTAAATTTTGTATTGTATTGTCAACCTCGATTTTCTATTATAAGGATGTGTAAATTTGTATAAATTATTATAAAATTTGTTGAAAATAAATTTAGCGTAATTTCCATGCCAGGATTAGCAAGATTTTACAGCAATTATCAGCGATTACAGACTAGGTGCACATTTTATACAAGCTTCATACACAGAGAGCACACTATTTAGTATATCACACACTCAGTGTATCAAACTGTGTGGTTGAAATTGCCTTAGCTCTGGCAGTATTTAAAAAAGGGTATTTCTATGAATACCAGTGTACTGTACACACTGTGTAAGCCTATTTAATCCTTCAAAAATATATTGATATAAAAATAAATTGTGAAGGTTTCAAGAGGTTCTGCCATAGCCAAGAAAATTCCCCAAATGCAGTGTATCTAGTGTGACATAATCAAAGAGGCACAAACATGTAGTCTTGAGGAAATGATCATTCACTTTGTTGGTGCAGTTGTTTACCAGGGGTCATATGTCCATTTTGTATATTGAACTGATTACCTCTCAAAGATCATTCATGAACCCCTGGGAAAATCTGAACAAATAACTTTGAGTAACAGTGAATTAATGTTTTGGCCACTGCGGGATCTAGAAATAATATGGAAGCGCTACAGCAGGTGTTGGTCTCTACCAACAAAATTATAACATTTCCAGCTGCATATACATACAGCGCATTCACCTGCAACTTCCACGAACTTTTAGACGCAACTGTTGTAATAAAGATCTCAAGAGCACCGGATAGAGTGTGGTATTTGGTTAGTGATCATTTTCTTTAGACTTCTGATGTTTTAGCGATAGCACTCAAATAGTGGTGATTTGTCCATTTTATTACCTTCTGGTACTATGAAGAATATAAGTAAGAATATAAGGTATATATTTTTTAAGGTTGGGTGACATGTAAACTGGTTAAGGAACACTTCTGAACTGCCAAACTATTGTGTCCAAAATATAGTTAAATGTTCAGTGCATCACATCACTGTTAAACAAGAAATTAACAGGAATATATGTAATCAAGTGCATCTGAAAATATTAATGTGACAGTAACTGTGAGAAGACACACTGTACAGGGGCGGTAATGTACCTTTTCTCACAAATTAACTATCGAGTCATGTCTGCTGCAAACACAGCATCGTGCGGATGCTGCCAGGAGATATATTAGGGAGAGTTTTCTGAGTGTGGCATCTAGTTGCTAGGAAGCTGTAATGGAAGCAAATGTAATGCTTTGCTACCTAAACATGCAGTATTGAGATAAAATATTCATGCTGGTGGTGGAAGTATCATTTGTAATAATTGAGAGACAGTTAAACAAGTAGGTCCAGTTGTCTTCTAAAGTTCCAATTATTTTCTCAGTAGTGACAAGATCAGTGATTGCCAATTGCTTTTTTAAGCCAATACATGTTGATCATAATCTCTGCTTAAGATTTAAACACTTGTGTATTGATCAGGGTCAAGAACTGTTGATTATTGCTTTACGTCAATGTTTCTGTCACCCATTGTGCAGATTACATTTATTGATATTAGTTTTTTTGTATTTTATAATTTTGTTTACTAAATGCTGATTCAATCCAATTAACCCATTTTTTATCCGTGCATTTTTGCAAATTACGTCTCGCAGTTTTATGCAGCATCAGTTGCTTATTAGATAAAACAGAAGTCCAAACATATCATAAGGTGCTGATTTGTTTGCTGTACTACTAAACTACAAGTATCTCTTCTGGGTATATGTGTGTGTGGATCAGTGTGTGGTTGAATGTTTTGAAAAGATATTTTTTGCACATTCCTACCATTGAAACCTGTATCTAGCATTTCAAATGGGAAATAAAAGTACAAAATAATAAATTTCATTTCACATTTTGACATTCCCAAACACTCAAAATATAGTTGCAGTTTTGTCATACTTTTCCTAGATTAAGAATTAAAATAACTTAACAGATACATTGGGTCAACAGTTTAGTAATGCACTAAAATACTGTTTCTGGAGGAGCTCCTTGGTGGCTTTCTGACCCCTATATTGCTGCGATTGTTCCACGCTAAATGGTAACATCTGTCATGAAAATTCCGTTTGGACTATTGAGGACCAGAACGAGAACCTGGCTATTCCCCCTTTCCTTCAGAGGTGCAAGGAGCCAGTGACAATTTTCCACTCAACTGTGAAAGCATCCTGAAAGATAGCGAATCTTTACAAACAAGTGGAGGGTTCACAGGAAACAAAGCCTCAAAACTGCCAAAGAACTCTGCAAATGATTCACGCAGAAAAGGGAATTCAAAATACAGTAGCTCATAACTCGTTAGTACCAATCGGACCACCAGGTGGCCTGGCCTCTGTCCACAGCTGGCTCTTTTGGTCAGTTCTGTTGCTGATGTTGTAGTGGTTGTTTCTACCAGTAGTGCTCTGGTCTGGCAGTCTTGGACTAGCCCCGGTGCTTCAAGCTAAGTGCCGGCTATTCTTGGACTTTGTTCGTCCTGCATGGGCCATTTGCATATTGACTTTTACTTTAGTATTCGAGTTACATATGTGTTTTGTCTCCAGCTTGTGTGGATTTGACTTTTGTTGTGTTTCGAGCTGCACGAACTCAGGATTTCCTTATCTGGGTGCCCAATAGCACTGCTCTTGCACAGAGTTATATTTGGCGTGTTCAGGTGTTCGCCTGAGAGATCACCAGGGTGGAGAATCTCACCATGGGCCTTTGACTCTTCTGTTTGAGCCCTTGGCTGGGGGGGGGGGACATTCTTTTGGTTGTGTTGGGATGCACTGGGACTTGCATGTTTCTTTATATGGTGCACTGTGGTCGCTATTCAGTCTGGTTGTTTTGGCTGCATTTGGTGACTGTTCAAGTGAGCAGCCCCACTGCCTTGGATTTTTGCTTGGTTAGCTACCTTAAGGCTCTGGTAATTCCCTCGTTGGTCTCTGGCATAGTCAATTATGGATCGGCCCATTGAGCCTGCACTTGCCAATAGTGAGCTTGAAGATTGTTCATCATTTTTGTTACCTGATAATGATTATTCTTTCTGCTTCCACAGTGCTGCCTGCTGGGTCGGTGACACCTATGACCCTTAATCCTGTGAGGTTTTTTATCACTAGGTCTCTGCCCTTACTGATTCAGCTTAGAGTTCAAAGGCTTTTCAGGCAGCTGCCACTCTGAGCTAGGTTTGCTTGGGTTAGGCATTTGTGGTTCAGTATATTGATCATCTTGATGCACCAGAGTTGGCTCTTATGGTGTTTAGGAACCCAGAATTGGAGGTGTGGTGACCTCCACCTGGACTAAGCCTACTCTTCCTTTCCCTGTGGGTGTGGTTTGTCCTGCTTCTGTTTCCCCTTCCCCCCTTCCTTGGTTCCAGCTCCAAAGCATCTGAGGGTTTCAGAGCAAGGTCAGGGTTTGGCTCATGATGTAGCTTGGCCTTCTCCAGGAGTGGTCCCATCCACTTAAATGGTTGAGGTAGTTGAGCTTTCTGGTCCTGTCTGGGTTTCAGAATGTTCTCCTCCGCTCTGAATATTCTTCATGGGAGGATGCCTTTCTGTTGCAGGTGTTAGGCAAGGAAGGTGTTTAGCCCTAGAATGTTCATGGCAGGCTTCCAAGGCTGTGTGAGAGTCCGAGGAGAGTTCTGGGTGCCCTTCAATCCTGTGTGAACTCTGGTTCTCTCTTTGGAGGGTTTTTGCTTCATACGGAGAATTTTTTTATTCCCCCTTCTGTGTACGAGTATGATTGCTTGGGTCCGATTCCAGATCCCATTCAGTGCCTTGCTGTTGTCATATTTCCAGATGTTTTCGTCTTCCCACATTTCACTTTCAGTGGTTTGCACGGACTTGTTTTGGTACCTCCAGTGGAACTCAAGTCTCTTTTTGTTGAAAAACCTGGCCTCTTTTGAGTACAAGTCTACTTATTGTTTGCGGTAAGAGGTGTCGAGGTTCATCCTGGCTGGCTGACAACCCTCTGTTTCCTTGGATGCTTGCCAGGGGTTCAGTTGAACCCACATGCTTGATTGGTGGGAGGCGAGTTCTGTCTTTCAGGTATTCTTGAGTGGCATTTCTTTTGCTCTGGTTGAAAGTTATGCATTAGCTCTAGCACTCCCTAAGGAAGTTGGCAGGTGACAGCTTCATGTGAAGCTGTCTGGGGGGCCCTTATTATGGAGAATCACAGGGCTCGTCCACATTTGGTGGTGGTGGTCTTGCATGTTTGGGTTCTTGTGAAGGGGCTCTTTGAGTGACTGTGAAGATGTGGCATCACTGGGTTCTGCTCTAGGTGTAAGGCCTAAAAACCTGCAGTTCTGGCATTGGTGGCCCTACTCAAGATGCATGCCCCTCTCCTCTGGGGGGCAGCAGTGCCATTTTTACTTTGCCCCGCCTAGCGTGTCAAGCTGTGTTGACCCGTTCTTTAGATTCATCTTGCTCATGTACCCTTTTGTCCACCTTTTTCCATTTTTTTTTTTTTGCTTCTTCTCTTTTCTGAGGATATTGTTCAGGCTTTGTCCATAGATCCTTTCTGTTGCTGCCCCTTTGATAATTTGTTTTTTCAAGGTTTTGACCCTGATCAGAGGTGGTCTAGAGCCAGATTCAGGAAGCAGTTATGCAAGCACTTACGAACCTGTACATCTTTTCTCAATCTTTGGCGGCTTTGTTTACAATTACTGTAATAAAAAGTTAATGAGCTCTGAAGCACCAGGAGGCTATTTACAACAATAAAATAGTTGATTGGGAAGTTTTCACACTTGTAAACTGTTTAATAAATGTACCCAAAGCCGTCAAAGATTGAGGAAAGATGTACACGTTCATAAGTACTTGTGTAACTGCTTCGTGAATCTGGCCCCTGGTCGGGTGGGGACTTCCCCTACTGTTGATCAAGGTAGGTCCTCAGGAAGATCTGATTTTCGGTCCACTGTGCTTCCTGACAAGAGTTTGTTTTCCAGGACACTTTGTTGTGACATCAAGCAGAAGTTTTTTTTTCTACTCGTAGTTCATGTTCCCGTAGTTCCCGTAGTTCGTAGTTCCCTTTCATGGTTTACCCTTTTGATGAGGCTATTGGGGCATCTGGCTCTTTTTTTACTATCTTCTGGTCCCATGAATCATGGGCTTTTCAGCTAGTTTCCCTCAGCCTGCAATGGACTTGATCTGTTCCTCACCATTCTTGGGGGCCAGGTGTCCACCCTGGCACTGCATCGGGCCATTGTGGGTTGCTAGGCCTTTGGCATAATTTAGGGGACCTTGTCCCTTTGGCGGGTATCCTGGTTGTTTCAGATCTTTAAGCAGGACTCAGCATACCTATGGTTCATCCTTGATTTTTTAGATTTGAACTGATTTACGTGGGAGCCTAAACTTTGCCTGTGTGGTTATCCCACTGGGCAGAGTTTGGGTCTGGGCATTGTACTGGTTTCTCCAGGTCCGTCCATATTACCACTCCCGGGACTGGTGGGTTCAGGCCTCATCCAACTTTTCATCAGCTCTTGCTTCACCGGCTTCCCCTGCAAGTTTTTCAAGGTTCAGTTCCATAGCCCCCATAGGTTCCATAGGTTTCGGTGGTTTAGTCTGTTTCTTTGGGTGCACAGTACAGTGCATTAGTTTGCAGATGTGTAGCATGCCCTGTAGAGGATTCAGGTTCCATGCTCTGGTTTTCTTGGGGCTCTGGGTCAACCCTGACTGTTTCCTGGTGGTTCATTACCTGAACCGAGGGAGGGCGCTTCGATCCATTGCCCTATGGAGCTGAACACTTTGAATAGCTCAGCTTCTGGATTCTCTGGGTTTGGTTCTCTGCATGGTTCACATGCACAGTGTGTTCAGTGTTCTCACGGATGGGTTATCACATTTCTATCCCATTTTCACAGAGTGGACCATCGTCAACAACAGACTTCCATTTGCTCTGCTCAACATTCGGTTGCTTGGATATGGACCTCTTTGTGTCTTCCCTCCTGCATGACAACATTTCCTGATTATAAGGCTCACTGTGGAAGTCTTTCAACTGGATTAATTGAGGTGGAGGTGCATTTATGCTTTCCCCCAGTTCAGTTGTTGCTCTGGGCTCTTTTCAGTCTGGAGAGAACAAGAGTTGCAATGGCTTGGTGCTTTCTCCTGATAGTTCCCTTCCCTTCAAGATCTTCACTCTTGGGAAGGGTGATACAAGGAGGGAAGATGGCTGGCCCAGCTTTAGTTTCTGTTGCTTTTTGCCAAGTGTCCAAACCCGGAGATTTTCCAACAGCTCTCGTCTTTTACAGCAGGTTGGGCCAACACTGGCTTGGCCTCCTTCTTTGCTCTTCTCATCTGGAGTTTTTGATGCAGGTCTATTGCTATTTGTATAAGAAGCAGGAGGCTGAAGTGTTGGTGTCCCACTTGCATCATTCTTTGCAGCAGCTGTATACAGTTGCTTGCCTCTCATTTCACCACTATCTGCCTGTCAAGGTTGTCTGTACTTTTTGTCTTGGTTGTTTCTCAATAGGCATCATTTTTGGACGGTCCCAGTAGTACAGTCGGGTTCGTTCTCAAATGACAATTGAGAATTCTGAGTTCAAATCCAGGGCAGGACAGAAATTATTGGGCATGTTTCCTATCACCTCATTCTTCTGTCCTTCTGGCATTAAATATGTATCCAGGAGTTAGTCAGCTTCTTGTGGGGTTGCTTCTTGGAGGATCAGTAATTCAATTCTTGGGGACCTCGATATAAACCCATCATGTAGTATACATATAAAATGGTTGCCTGTCCTCCGACAATGAATTATATGCTTAATGTTGTTTTTGTTGCTTGTGTTGAGCATCGATACCTCGGCAATGTTGTTCCACAAGTTGTCTTATCCATTTTTTTCACCTCCAATGTGCTCATGTTGCTCCTGAGCTGTCCTGGTCTCATGACTGGGTTTTTCGTCTTTCCTTATCTTGGTTTTTCAGTTTTTCCATTGACCTGTGACATCTTTCTCAAGGCAGTGTTTTTGTTGACTCTCGCCTCCAGTTGTAGGGTTAGGGAGCTTTAGGCTCTCTCTCTCTATTATCTTTGCTCCTGCTGGGTGGTTGCAACCTTCTCCTTTTTGACAAAGAATGAGTTGGCTGGTTTCCAGAGGGGTCCTTTGGTTATTGATGCTTGGTTGGTTAGGCCCGGGGTGTATCACTTGTTGTATCCGGTGGTGGCTCTCCACCACTACCTTTGCACCATCAGTTCTGCCATAGTATACACATTGTTTGTTGACCCTGTTTCTTTGGTCTCTGTTCCAAGGCTTGCTTTTCTCTGGTCATCTGTAGTGTCATGAAATCTGGCCAGCCTTCTGTCTCCTCTTGGGGCCATGATGTTCACAAATACGCAGCTTCAGCTGCAGTCTTCTCCAACATGTCCTGGGTTGATACTCAGGCTTGGGCATTTTACATTCTAACAGCATTCAGGCAGCCGGGCATTTGGTCAATGTTCCAAGTCCCAGTCCATCTTGTGTTGCTTTAGGTTGTGTCTCCTGGTTACTCTTCTTCCTGCCAAGTCCCATTTTTGTTCTCTGTGGTTAATTAGCTTTAGGGAGCCACTGGGGGTCCTCCCAGAAATCCAGCATTGAATGTAATGAAATAACATTTTTCAGTGGTTCCCTGGTGGCTACCTGATTTCCTTCTTCCCAAGTTTGTCAGTTTGTCAGCGAGTTGCTCATCAGTTCATGAACTGACCAGGGGCTGGGCTGCCCAATGGTGGTGATCAATACTAATGAGTTTCAAACTAGTTTGAGTGAAACCCTTGTTCCATGTAAAGTGTTTGCAAAGTTGTTTGGTGGTTTTTGAGGCTTCATTTCCTCTGAACCCTCCAGTGGTCTGTAAAGCTTTGCTGACTTTCTGGATGCTTTCCTAGTGGGGGTGGCAATTGTTACTCGCTGCCTTCTCCTGCGTGGGGGCCAAGTTCTGACTCTGGTCTCTGCTAGGCCAAACCGGACTTTCATGACTGACGGGACCTTTAAGCATGGCTCAATTTCAGCAAGATGTGTTCAAGGAGCCACAGGGACTCTGCCAGGAAGATGTGTTTCATCACATTCAATGCTGGGTTTATGAATATGAGTTTACATAAAGTGCTTATACAGGTATTACTGTATAAAGCAACTGTACATAAACAGTTATACATATATATACAGGATATATTTTACAAAAATAGTGTTAATAGATAAAAAAATTATTATAAATTATGTTCTAAAGCATGTTAATAATTTACTTGCCCAAAGAACTTTAAGCTGCCAATGACTGATCTTGTCACCCAACTCCAGTCCATTGTAGCATTTCGGATCAAATAAAAAGTTTGCAAAGGGTCCATGATTGAAAATATTCCTTTATATCATTCAGAATTATATGGTTTATGATCATAATTATTTTTTACATAGTTTTCCACGATTTTAATTTTAAGAGTGACGTACAGCAGAGCCTGCAGTTATGCACAAGTCACGAAAGTTGTATTTGTTCTTTATACTGCACCTACACTGCGTACTGTATAACTTATGGTTACCTTATATAACAATCCAGAGTACTATGCCATTGTACTCTTAACTGTTCTTAGGCAAAGCACAGCCCAAAGTTGATAAAGTAACGAGTCTTATTGAGCAGTTACAATACGCAGTGTGAGCATGTTATGTATGCTACTGGTTAGTATCAATATGTACAAATGTATTATGTTATTTGGGATTGTGTTATTGACTGTCAGGATCAGATTCCATAGTTTTATTTATTGTTTATGTAACTTAGGTTTTGGTGCAACACATTGTTAAAGAGAATTAACCTGTTTAAATTAAAGATTTTAAAGTCATCTGGAAGAAGAACTTAATAAATGCGGGTTTAATCTCATCGTACGGCTTCAGTATTTTTTATGATTCAGTATATTACAATAGAGATGATGACCACTTGAAATTTTTCTATGACTATTATAAAATGTTTCAGGGTAAAGAAAATAATAGGAAATGTGTATAAACTTTGGTCATAGAATCTGGAATGCAAGTTTGCTTCATACCAACAAATGGTGTAAAAGTAACCGATGAAATGATGGTGGACCGTAGGTAAACTCAGGTCTGCATACTGTATTCACTGCACAACAGTGATTAAATATACAGTATTTAAGATATCCAAGACACTTAAAGTATACTTTTATAACATTGTACTGTACTGTATTAAGATATTTTCCAGGTGGTCAGAAAAGTCAGCAGGCAAAGTAAGATAATTCTTTCACACAGGAATATTTGCTCAGTTCTCACCATTTGTTTGTCGACCTCGGGACACAACTGTTACGTCTGCATTTCTCTTTGTGTTTGTGGAACTACGTTACTGTGATGTAACATCATTCAAAATTTATTTGATAATATAATTATTAATGGTCTTAATATTTGTCTAGTCTTCAGTGTATATATATATAATCTGATATTAAAGATCTGAATGTGCATGTTAGTTTTGGTTTCCTCTTAAATCATTTGGAACTAATAAAATGTAACCTCCTCAGTGGGTGGTTCCTCGACACCGAGTGTTCCTTGACACTAGTGTGCATCGTCACCTGTACGAGGGGGTAGTTTCTGCTTCCCTCTCCTGCCTGCTGTGATGGTGCACAAGCTAAATACTGTATTTGTTCACCTTGCATGGAGATCCACACATTGCCCTATGTTCATCTGGTACTTAAGCCTTCTCAGTGGCCGCAACCCTTGAGGGGGTAACACACTTCTTTGGTGTGGAAGACGGAGGTAAAATGCCCGATTCAATGCAGCCCACCTGAACCAGTTATCTACTTTGCCCACCTAGTTGGCCAAGTGGCCATTGTGGGGTTGGTATCTCTTTCAGTCCCTGGTCTACTATTCAAACCCTTCAGTGGTGACCCGTGTATACTGTTCTTGTTACCCCTGAAGTTGCCTATGTGCTTGTACCTCCCCTAATTTGGCTCTGTGGTGGATGGGGGTGCACAGCAGCAAAGTCCAACTTTCTTTACTTTTATGTTGTCTCCTAAACACATCTCTCCTCCTCAGACTTGTGAGGTGGACAACCAGGCCCCCAAGTTTAACTCTGATGGAAGATCGAACTCCATAACTCCTGCTATGGTGGGCCCACACCAGGGTTTTGGCCTTGGCTACCCTAGCTGATCCTCTCCCTTCCCCAGCCTCCTCTTTGGCAGAGTCAGACTCCAAGTCCCCAAATGGTGACTACCACGTCACTTGGGGCAACTCATTCGTTGGTTACAATGGTGCCCCTTGTTCCCTCTCCTTTTGGGAGGTCCTTGCAATTAAGCAAACATTTCCTGCAGCCATTTCCACATACCATGATGTGTTTGGCCCTGCTGCATGATATATTTTGATATCTGCCATGAAGACTGTACCCCACACTGATGATTTGCACATACAGACACCTTGTAGACTCTGTGGATGTGTGTACTACATTGAAGCCCACCCAGAGTGGCACCTGCATCATTCAGGCCCTTTCTAACACGGCAATCATCCACCTAGCTGCCCCAATTTACTTTGACGAGATCCCAATTCAAGTCTTCAAAAATATCCAACTAAATGCCAGCATTGCCTCCCATATCATGTTGTGATGGGTGACAGGGAACTTTCAAGGACTGCCCATGTGGATATTAAATATATCCTTAAGGCCCAGGGTTATCCTCTCCTCCAGGTTGATACGTTCACTTGATCCCCTCTCATCACTGTCATCCCCTTAGGGTAGTTAAGGTTACTTTAGATACTCGGGACACTCCTGTCTTTACCATGACTAATGTTTCCCCGGGGATAGAGCAGTAGTACACCAGTGCTGGAAATTCGGGAACGGAGCCTTGAAGGGCTAAGTGAAGTCTTTTTTTTTTTTTTTTTTTTTTTTTTTTTTTTTTTTTTTTTTTTTTGCCCCTACCCATTCTAAGTCTGAATGTTCTCCCCATTCTCACTACATGAACTGCAGGGATGCTCACCCTGTTTCTCACATTCTTATCTATGCTATAAATTTAAACAAGCCATCCTCCACCTAAAACATCCAAACTGCACATCTTTCCACAAGGCAAGACACCAGTTTCACTTTCTTTTCTCCTTTTCTGACATGACTAATGTTCTTGCATTACATTGCACTCCCCTACCCCACCCTCTTCCCCTTCCTCAGGCCCACAACCATTACCAAGCCTTAAATCAGACACCTCTACAAGCTCCCATTCTTCTGCTCCTATGTGATCCGAGACAGAGTGTTCCTCTGGTGGCATTTCCTCTCATCCTTCCCACTCTTCCCTTATCACTGTTTTTACATTGCTTCTCCGCCACACTTTGCTCTTCTTTATCTGCTGTCAGACTCTTTTTGACTCTTCGTCCCATCTTCCTCCTCAGTCCTCTGTCTTTTTGCCCTTTTTGACATATGACTGTCTGGGGTGATATCCATACTCCATCCAACAGTCCTCATGTCACCTGCTTTCACTCTACCACCTCACCAGAGATGATAACAGCCATCTCCTTGATGTCACCACACCTGCGTGACTCGGTATCATAAGCCTGGTCCCGCTCTCTTCCTCCCCGGCAGGTAAGACAGTATTAATCCCTCTGGTCTTGTTGTTGCATCATCTCCTGTCTTGGTAGTGGACTAATGTGGCCTCATTATAGCAGTTCCCACCAGCCCTGTTGCTACCTCTGGTGCTGCCCCTAATCTGAAGACCTGGTGATGTTTATTTCAATTTACCTGAGGACCGACATGCTCTCATTTCTCTCCCTACTTGACCTTCCTCCCCGCTGCTTCCTTCCTCACTGGATCCTCTCTGCTCTGCTGTGCTCCTTATCACAACCCTTTCAACTCTGCCATCTCTGCTCACTTTAATTTTGCCCCCCCCCCCCAACCCTGATTTTTCTGACCCTGATCTCTAATTTTGTGACCTTTTCTTTGTATTTTCAATGTTTCGTTTTATTGCTGTAGCTGTACTTTACTTTGTTGATGAATGGAATAGTCATAGTTTTTATATCAATTTAAATGAGTGGCAACTTTTGATGTTGCAGTTTTTACTGATTTGTAGTTGCCTCCAGGAGCCCATACTTGGTGTGCAACCAGGCTAATTTCACAGTTATTCCTTTCTCTCTTCAGCGTCTTCTGATAACCCTAACTATACTATTCCCTTCATGCTGATTGATGTTCCTTTTGTTCACTGCCTTTTCCAGTCAAAGGTTCATCCCACCACTACTTGTATCTTTGAGAATAAATGGTATACCGTCTGTTCCATCTATCTTTGTGTGCTCCAATTTCTCTTCCCGAAGAAGTGTGCTCCTTTGTGAAATAAAGGAAGGGGAACCTTTGAGGGGAACCTTTGTTCCCCTCTCACCCCCAGGATTGGGTCTAAGGGCTGCGTTATTAATTGCCCATGTTAATAGGTTACTTCAAGGGTTAACCCGTGCATGTCGATAGGTTGTATCGACATGCACGGGTGTATAGTTAACCCCAGGGATACCCATACACCTGACCATCTGCACACATAACATCAGTCAGTAGAGCCGAGACAGACGATTGTAGAATACTCGGTGAAGATCTAGAAAAACTACAGTTATAGTCAGTAAGCGGCTACTGGATTTCAATACCAGCAAGTGCAAGGTGATTACAACGGGAGCAGGTGACAGGAGACCAACAGGAGACCACACAATGAAGAAACTACTACCGACCTGCAACAACTGATGCAAAAGACTAAGGAGTAGACGGTTGGAGGACACAAGATTAACTAAGAGCAAGACCTGACAAGGCTGAGCTCATCTACACTTCAAATACTGAACAAGTTGGAGGACAGTGATCTAGACCACTTCTTTAGAAGGCTCAATATAACACAAAGAGCAACAGCTTCATGCCCAAGAAGCCACAATATTGGACAGAAAACAAGAGATTCAATCCAGTCTCCGTGGTGCAGTGGTAAGACACTCGCCTGGCGTTCCGCGAGCGCTATGTCATGGGTTCGTATCCTGGCCGGGGAGGACTTACTGGGCGCAAATCCTTAACTGTAGCCACTGTTTAACGCAACAGTAAAATGTGTACTTGGTTGTAACAACGATTCTTCGCGGCGGGGATCGTATTCCAGGGATCTGCCCGAAACGCTACGTGTACTAGTGGCTCTACAAGAATGTAACAACTCTTGTATATATCTTAAAAAAAAAAAAATTCTTTTCACACATGGGGGTTATAAACCCATCAACCTGTCTACAGTAGAAGGTGTATATGCCAAAATATTACTGCACCTCAAAAAACAATTGGAAAAATTCCTCAGGAACAATGTGGGGAGAGGGGGGGGGGGACGTTTGACAAGCCGCTGGCTTCCCGTCCCCGCCGAGGCCACTAGTGATATGGTGGTCCTCAGGTAAAGTGAGGTAAACAAGACCAGGTCTTGCCTCAGAAGCATATATAAACGGGACAACACTTCAGCTGGACGCTCGAAACTGGAGAAAATGTGAAGTGTTTCCAGGAAGGCGCGTGAGGAGGAAGTCACGCCCCCGGGTACACACCTGCCTGAAGCACGCCCCCCAAGGGGTCCCCGTCCGTCATAACCCCCCCCCACACCTGAACACGGGGTCCCCGTCCGTCATAACCCCCCCCCCACACCTGAACACGGGGTCCACGTCCGTCATAAGCCTCCTCCCACACCTGAACACGGGGTCCCCGTCCGTCATAACCCCCCCCCCACACCTGAACACGGGGTCCCCGTCCGTCATAAACCCCCCCCCCACACCTGAACACGGGGTCCACGTCCGTCATAAGCCTCCCCCCACACCTGAACACGGGGTCCACGTCCGTCATAAGCCTCCTCCCACACCTGAACACGGGGTCCCCGTCCGTCATAACCCCCCCCCCACACCTGAACACGGGGTCCCCGTCCGTCATAAACCCCCCCCACACCTGAACAAGGGGTCCACGTCCGTCATAAGCCTCCCCCCACACCTGAACACGGGGTCCCCGTCCGTCATAACCCCCCCCACACCTGAATACGGGGTCCCCGTCCGTCATAAACCCCCCCCCCCACACCTGAACACGGGGTCCACGTCCGTCATAAGCCCCCCCCACACCTGAACCGTTCTCGCAAATTTAATAAGTCAATATTGACTTATTAAATATGTGCATAGGTGACATACTTAACATAATAGATACCCTTAAAAAGATTCATAGAAAACACCGACCTTACCTAACCTACTTAGTATGTTAAGATAAGCATCTTATTGCTTCGTAATTACAATTATTACCTAACCTATAATAGGTATAGGTTAAGTAATAATTGTAATTACGAAGCAATAAGATGCTTATCTTAAGATACTAACAAGGTTAGGTAAGGTCGGTGTTTTCTATGAATCTTTTTAAGGGTATCTATTATGTTTAGTATATCACCTATGCACGTAGTTAATAAGTCAATATTGACTTTACGAATTTGCGAGAACGGGTTGCCTGAACACGGGGTCCACGTCCGTCATAAAGCCGCACACACCTGAACACGGGGTCCACGTCCGTCATAAGCCTCCCCCCACACCTGAACACGGAGTCCACGTCCGTCATAAGCCTCCCCCCACACCTGAACATGGGGTCCCCGTCCGTCATAAAGCCCCCCACACCTGAACACGGGGTCCACGTCCGTCATAAGCCCCACACACCTGAACACGGGGTCCACGTCCGTCATAAAGCCCCACACACCTGAACACGGGGTCCACGTCCGTCATAAAGCCCCACACACCTGAACACGGGGTCCACGTCCGTCATAGAGCCCCACACACCTGAACACGGGGTCCACGTCCGTCATAAAGCCCCACACACCTGAACACGGGGTCCACGTCCGTCATAAGCCCCACACCTGAACACGGGGTCCACGTCCGTCATAAGCCCCACACCTGAACACGGGGTCCACGTCCGTCATAAGCCCCACACCTGAACACGGGGTCCACGTCCGTCATAAGCCCCACACCTGAACACGGGGTCCACGTCCGTCATAAGCCCCACACCTGAACACGGGGTCCACGTCCGTCATAAACCCCCCCTACACCTGAACACGGGGTCCACGTCCGTCATAAGCCCCCCCCCCACACCTGAACATGGGGTCCCCGTCCGTCATAAAGCCCCCCACACCTGAACACGGGGTCCCCGTCCGTCATAAACCCCCCCCACACACCTGAACACGGTGTCCACGTCCGTCATAAGCCCCCCCCCACACCTGAACACGGGGTCCACGTCCGTCATAAAGCCCCACACACCTGAACACGGGGTCCCCGTCCGTCATAAAGCCCCACACCTGAACACGGGGTCCCCGTCCGTCATAAACCCCCCCCACACACCTAAACACGGTGTCCACGTCTGTCATAAGCCCCCCCCCACACCTGAACACGGGGTCCACGTCCGTCATAAAGCCCCACACACCTGAACACGGGGTCCCCGTCCGTCATAAAGCCCCCCCCCACACCTGAATACGGGGTCCACGTCCGTCATAAAGCCCCACACCTGAACACGGGGTCCACGTCCGTCATAAGCCCCACACACCTGAACACGGGGTCCCCGTCCGTCATAAACCCCCCCCCCCACACCTGAACACGGGGTCCACGTCCGTCATAAACCCCCCCCCCCCACACCTGAACACGGGGTCCACATCCGTCATAAAGCCCCCCCCACACCTGAACACGGGGTCCACGTCCGTCATAAGCCCCCCCACCCACACCTGAACACGGGGTCCACGTCCGTCATAAAGCCCCCCCCCCCACACCTGAACACGGGGTCCCCGTCCGTCATAAAGCCCCACACCTGAACACGGGGTCCACGTCCGTCATAAAGCCCCACACCTGAACACGGGGTCCACGTCCGTCATAAGCCCCCCCCCCCCCCACACCTGAACACGGGGTCCACGTCCGTCATAAACCCCCCCCCCACACCTGAACACGGGGTCCACGTCCGTCATAAACCCCCCCCCCACACCTGAACACGGGGTCCACGTCCGTTATAAGCCCCACACCTGAACACGGGGTCCACGTCCGTCATAAACCCCCCCCACACCTGAACACGGGGTCCACGTCCGTCATAAGCCCCCCCCCCCACACCTGAACACGGGATCCACGTCCGTCATAAAGCCCCACACACCTGAACACGGGGTCCCCGTCCGTCATAAAGCCCCACACCTGAACACGGGGTCCCCGTCCGTCATAAAGCCCCCCCCACACCTGAACACGGGGTCCCCGTCCGTCATAAAGCCCCACACCTGAACACGGGGTCCACGTCCGTCATAAAGCCCCACACCTGAACACGGGGTCCACGTCCGTCATAAGCCCCCCCCACACCTGAACACGGGGTCCACGTCCGTCATAAACCCCCCCCCCACACCTGAACACGGGGTCCACGTCCGTCATAACCCCCCCCACACCTGAACACGGGGTCCACGTCCGTCATAACCCCCCCCCACACCTGAACACGGGGTCCACGTCCGTTATAAGCCCCACACCTGAACACGGGGTCCACGTCCGTCATAAACCCCCCCACACCTGAACACGGGGTCCACGTCCGTTATAAGCCCCACACCTGAACACGGGGTCCACGTCCGTCATAACCCCCCCCCACACCTGAACACGGGGTCCACGTCCGTCATAAACCCCCCCCCACACCTGACCACGGGGTCCACGTCCGTCATAACCCCCCCCACACCTGAACACGGGGTCCACGTCCGTCATAAACCCCCCCCACACCTGAACACGGGGTCCACGTCCGTCATAAACCCCCCCCACACCTGAACACGGGGTCCACGTCCGTCATAAACCCCCCCCCCCACACCTGAACACGGGGTCCACGTCCGTCATAAAGCCCCACACACCTGAAGACACTGGACGCCATAGACACAATCAGAGAACACTGTCTGAACATCAGAGGTCCAGTGAAGAGCAAAGGTGCCATAGGCACAATCAGAGAACACTGTCTGAACATCAGAGGTCCAGTGAAGAGCAAAGGTGCCATAGGCACAATCAGAGAACACTGTCTGAACATCAGAGGTCCACAGCTGTTCAACACCCTCCCAGCAAGCATTAGAAATATTGCTGGAACAATGGTGGACGTCTTCAAGCAACAGCCTGTTGCTTGAATACTGTCTCCTGTTGGTCAAAGTTATCACAAGTCGAGCCTGGGGTCCCAGGCCGGACTTGGGGAGTAGAAGAACTCCCGAAACCCTCTCCAGGTATGTTCCAGGTATAATTAGCAACCCGTTCTCGCAAATTTAATAAGTCAATATTGACTTATTACTTAGTATGTTAAAATAAGCATCTTATAGCTTCGTAATTACAATTGTTACTTAACCTATTATAGGTATAGGTTAGGTAATAATTGTAATTACGAAGCAATAAGATGCTTATCTTAACATACTAAGTAGGTTAGGTAAGGTCGGTGTTTTCTATGAAGCTTTTCAAGGGAAACTATTATGTTAAGTATGTCACCTATGCACATATATAATAAGTCAATATTGACTTATTAAATTTGCGAGAACGGGTTGTAATTAGTGCCGCTGCAGAGTCAGTAAATGAAACTAGGCAGGCGAATCCCGTAGACTTCAGCAGGCTATTAATGACTCCCACCACCACACTAGAGGACGGGGAGCAGCAGTACACTAGAGGACGGGGAGCAGCAGTACACCAGAGGACGGGGAGCAGCAGTACACTAGAGGACGGGGAGCAGCAGTACACTAGAGAACGGGGAGCAGCAGTACACTATAGGACGGGGAACAGCAGTACACTAGAGGACGGGGAGCAGCAGTACACTAGAGGACGGGGAGCAGCAGTACACTAGAGGACGGGGAGCAGCAGTACACTAGAGGACGGGGAGCAGCAGTACACCAGAGGACGGGGAGCAGCAGTACACTAGAGGACGGGGAGCAGCAGTACACTAGAGGACGGGGAGCAGCAGTACACTAGAGGACGGGGTGCAGCAGTACACTAGAGGACGGGGAGCAGCAGTACACCAGAGGACGGGGAGCAGCAGTACACTAGAGGACGGGGAGCAGCAGTACACTAGAGGACGGGGAGCAGCAGTACACCAGAGGACGGGGAGCAGCAGTACACTAGAGGACGGGGAGCAGCAGTACACTAGAGGACGGGGAGCAGCAGTACACTAGAGGACGGGGAGCAGCAGTACACTAGAGGACGGGGAGCAGCAGTACACTAGAGGACGGGGAGCAGCAGTACACCAGAGGACGGGGAGCAGCAGTATACAAGAGGACAGGGAGCAGCAGTACACTAGAGGACGGGGAGCAGCAGTACACTAGAGGACGGGGAGCAGCAGTACACTAGAGGACGGGGAGCAGCAGTACACTAGAGGACGGGGAGCAGCAGTACACTAGAGGACGGGGAGCAGCAGTACACTAGAGGACGGGGAGCAGCAGTACACTAGAGGACGGGGAGCAGCAGTACACTAGAGGACGGGGAGCAGCAGTACACTAGAGGACGGGGAGCAGCAGTACACTAGAGGACGGGGAACAGCAGTACACTAGAGGACGGGGAGCAGCAGTACACTAGAGGGTGTAGCACACACCTGCCAACACACCACCAAACACCTGACAACAGAGGACCCCCAAGCCACCGCCATCACCACACAAGAAAAGCCTTCAAGAACTTCCTCCAAACTTAGTGCTTTACAACCAACTTTATGGTCTAACTTATTATGTCCCTGGAGAAGATCTGGCACCTCAGAGCCACAACAACTTTGGCACTTGGTGTGGTTGGGTCAAGTGCCATCGGGGAAGTGGTCTCGCTGGCCCTGCCCACCATTATGGCACTCTCCACTGTCATCAGTGTGTCAGAGTGCCGGAGGAAAATGTCAATAAAACCAAGTCATATCATTTTGGTGAAAACGTCCCGTGACCTGAAATAAATTTGCGATACAATGGTCGCCACAAATGGGTGGTCGGAAGCGCTCAACAAACCGCAGTCAATCTACCAAATTATGGTGGGTAGCATTCCCGAGCGCCGATGCTGCCATCTGAGGAGTTTCTAATTTTCCACTCTTAATCGTGGCAATTATTGATCTCTACTCTGACGTTCAGGTGTTTTGTGCGTAAAGTGCGTATAACACGTGTCAATACAACGCCTATAACGCAATTATAGAATCGAAAGTGAGTATCATTTCGCGAAAATATTACTGAAATAAAATTGGCCAGTAGGCATTGTGAGTGTCATCTGTCATATCAGATGCACTGCTTGGCCTCGGGCGGCGGGGCTCCCCATTGGCGGAAGTGATTTGGTCTTCAGCCAATCCCAGCCCAAGCTGCCCATTCCGGTGGGCGGACTCCCATGACGTCAGAACCGCAACAAGCGCCCATTGGCCCAGGAGGCGGCCACCGTTACGGCTTACTTTCCCAGCGACGGCCTGTGATTGGCCGAGGCGGACAAAAAGCGCGGGAGAGTGTGATGGCGCGGCGCTCTTCGTCCTGCGGACAGATTGGGAGGCGTCGCGACCAGACTCTCCGACCATCATTGGTGTCCATCACTCACAGCTGTGATCCAACCCACAGAAATGTCAAGTGAATCGTGACGTCGTGTACCTGTAATTAGCACCAAGGAGACAGGTGGAGACAGCCGTGTGAGCCCCGGCCAGTGGCCCTAAGACAGTGTCAGAGAGCCTTAGAGTGGCGGCCCGAAGAGTGACCAAGGGTGACCCAAGAGTGGCAGGGCCGGGTCCTCGAGGGTGACCTCTTGCCATACACTCTGCAACACTCACAGGTAAGTATGTGAAGTGAATACTTTCTTAATGTCTAAGGTTACGAGGACCCTTCCTTCTAGGGTGACTCTCTGCACCAGTGTCATCACCCTGCCTGGCCAGTAACTGTACACCAGTGTCATCACCCTGCCTGGCCAGTACACCAGTGTCATCATCCTGCCTGGCCAGTAACTGTACACCAGTGTCATCACCCTGCCTGGCCAGTAACTGTACACCAGTGTCATCACCCTGCCTGGCCAGTACCTGTACACCAGTGTCATCACCCTGCCTGGCCAGTACCTGTACACCAGTGTCATCACCCTGCCTGGCCAGTAACTGTACACCAGTGTCATCACCCTGCCTGGCCAGTACCTGTACACCAGTGTCATCACCCTGCCTGGCCAGTAACTGTACACCAGTGTCATCACCCTGCCTGGCCAGTAACTGTACACCAGTGTCATCACCCTGCCTGGCCAGTAACTGTACACCAGTGTCATCACCCTGCCTGGCCAGTACACCAGTGTCATCACCCTGCCTGGCCAGTACACCAGTGTCATCACCCTGCCTGGCCAGTACACCAGTGTCATCACCCTGCCTGGCCAGTACACCAGTGTCATCACCCTGCCTGGCCAGTAACTGTACACCAGTGTCATCACCCTGCCTGGCCAGTACCTGTACACCAGTGTTATCACCCTGCCTGGCCAGTAACTGTACACCAGTGTCATCACCCTGCCTGCCCAGTAACTGTACACCAGTGTCATCACCCTGCCTGGCCAGTACACCAGTGTCATCACCCTGCCTGGCCAGTACCTGTACACCAGTGTTATCACCCTGCCTGGCCAGTAACTGTACACCAGTGTCATCACCCTGCCTGGCCAGTAACTGTACACCAGTGTCATCACCCTGCCTGGCCAGTACACCAGTGTCATCACCCTGCCTGCCCAGTACACCAGTGTCATCACCCTGCCTGCCCAGTACACCAGTGTCATCACCCTACCTGGCCAGTACACCAGTGTCATCACCCTGCCTGGCCAGTACCTGTACACCAGTGTTATCACACTGCCTGGCCAGTAACTGTACACCAGTGTCATCACCCTGCCTGGCCAGTACCTGTACACCAGTGTCATCACCCTGCCTGGCCAGTAACTGTACACCAGTGTCATCACCCTGCCTGGCCAGTAACTGTACACCAGTGTCATCACCCTGCCTGGCCAGTAACTGTACACCAGTGTCATCACCCTGCCTGGCCAGTACCTGTACACCTGTGTCATCACCCTGCCTGGCCAGTAACTGTTCACCAGTGTCATCACCCTGCCTGGCCAGTACCTGTACACCAGTGTCATCACCCTGCCTGGCCAGTAACTGTACACCAGTGTCATCACCCTCCTGGCCAGTACCTGTACACCAGTGTCATCACCCTGCCTGGCCAGTAACTGTACACCAGTGTCATCACCCTCCTGGCCAGTACCTGTACACCAGTGTCATCACCCTGCCTGGCCAGTAACTGTACACCAGTGTCATCACCCTGCCTGGCCAGTAACTGTACACCAGTGTCATCACCCTGCCTGGCCAGTACCTGTACACCAGTGTCATCACCCTGCCTGGCCAGTAACTGTACACCAGTGTCATCACCCTGCCTGGCCAGTAATTGTACACCAGTGTCATCACCCTGCCTGGCCAGTACCTGTACACCAGTGTTATCACCCTGCCTGGCCAGTAACTGTTCACCAGTGTTATCACCCTACCTGGCCAGTACCTGTACACCAGTGTTATCACCCTGCCTGGCCAGTAACTGTACACCAGTGTCATCACCCTGCCTGGCCAGTAACTGTACACCAGTGTCATCACCCTGCCTGGCCAGTAACTGTACACCAGTGTCATCATCCTGCCTGGCCAGTAACTGTACACCAGTGTCATCACACTGCCTGGCTAACTGTACACCAGTGCCATCACCCTGCCTGGCAAGGACACCAGTGTCATCACCCTGCCTGGCCAGTACACCAGTGTCATCACCCTGCCTGGCCAGTAACTGTACACCAGTGTCATCACCCTGCCTGGCCAGTACCTGTACACCAGTGTCATCACCCTGCCTGGCCAGTACCTGTACACCAGTGTCATCACCCTGCCTGGCCAGTACACCAGTGTCATCACCCTGCCTGGCCAGTAACTGTACACCAGTGTCATCACCCTGCCTGGCCAGTACACCAGTGTCATCACCCTGCCTGGCCAGTAACTGTATACCAGTGTCATCACCCTGCCTGGCCAGTAACTGTACACCAGTGTCATCACCCTGCCTGGCCAGTAACTGTACACCAGTGTCATCACCCTGCCTGGCCAGTACACTAGTGTCATCACCCTGCCTGGCCAGTACACCAGTGTCATCACACTGCCTGTCCAGTAACTGTACACCAGTGTCATCACCCTGCCTGGCCAGTACCTGGACACCAGTGTTATCACCCTGCCTGGCCAGTACACCAGTGTTATCACCCTGCCTGGCCAGTAACTGTACACCAGTGTCATCACCCTGCCTGGCCATTAACTGTACACCAGTGTCATCACCCTGCCTGGCCAGTAACTGTACACCAGTGTCATCACCCTGCCTGGCCAGTAACTGTACACCAGTGTCATCACCCTGCCTGGCCAGTACCTGTACACCAGTGTCATCACCCTGCCTGGCCAGTACCTGTACACCAGTGTCATCACCCTGCCTGGCCAGTACACCAGTGTCATCACCCTGCCTGGCCAGTACACCAGTGTCATCACCCTACCTGGCCAGTAACTGTACACCAGTGTCATCACCCTGCCTGGCCAGTACCTGTACACCAGTGTCATCACCCTGCCTGGCCAGTAACTGTACACCAGTGTCATCACCCTGCCTGGCCAGTACACCAGTGTCATCACCCTGCCTGGCCAGTAACTGTACACCAGTGTCATCACCCTGCCTGGCCAGTACACCAGTGTCATCACCCTGCCTGGCCAGTACACCAGTGTCATCACCCTGCCTGGCCAGTACACCAGTGTCATCACCCTGCTTGACCAGTAACTGTACACCAGTGTCATCACCCTGCCTGGCCAGTAACTGTACACCAGTGTCATCACCCTGCCTGGCCAGTACCTGTACACCAGTGTCATCACCCTGCCTGGCCAGTACCTGTACACCAGTGTCATCACCCTGCCTGGCCAGTACACCAGTGTCATCACCCTGCCTGGCCAGTAACTGTACACCAGTGTCATCACCCTGCCTGGCCAGTACACCAGTGTCATCACCCTGCCTGGCCAGTAACTGTATACCAGTGTCATCACCCTGCCTGGCCAGTAACTGTACACCAGTGTCATCACCCTGCCTGGCCAGTAACTGTACACCAGTGTCATCACCCTGCCTGGCCAGTACACTAGTGTCATCACCCTGCCTGGCCAGTAACTGTACTCGTGTCATCACCCTGCCAGCCCAGTAACTGTACACCAGTGTCATCACCCTGCCTGGCCAGTAACTGTACACCAGTGTCATCACCCTCCTGGCCAGTAACTGTACACCTGTGTCATCACCCTGCCTGGCCAGTAACTGTACACCAGTGTCATCACCCTGCCTGGCCATTACTCCAGTGTCATCACCCTGCCTGGCCAGTAACTGTACACCAGTGTCATCACCCTGCCTGGCCAGTAACTGTACACCATTGTCATCACCCTGCCTGGCCAGTAACTGTACACCAGTGTCATCACCCTGCCGGGCCAGTAACTGTACACCAGTGTCATCACCCTGCCTGGCCAGTACCTGTACACCAGTGTCATCACCCTGCCTGGCTAGTAACTGTACACCAGTGTCATCACCCTGCCTGGCCAGTACCTGTACACCAGTGTCATCACCCTGCCTACCCAGTACACCAGTGTCATCACCCTGCCTGGCCAGTAACTGTACACCAGTGTCATCACCCTGCCACTGTACACCAGTGTCATCACCCTGTCTGGCCAGTACATGTACACCAGTGTCATCACCCTGCCTGGCCAGTAACTGTACACCAGTGTCATCACCCTGCCTGGCTAACTGTACACCTGTGTCATCACCCTGCCTGGCCAGTAACTGTACACCAGTGTCATCACCCTGCCAGCCCAGTAACTGTACACCAGTGTCATCACCCTGCCAGCCCAGTAACTGTACACCAGTGTCATCACCCTACCTGGCCAGTAACTGTACACCAGTGTCATCACCCTGCCTGGCCAGTAACTGTACACCAGTGTCATCACCCTGCCTGGCCAGTACACCAGTGTCATCACCCTGACACTGGTGTACTGGCCAGTGTCAGGGTGATGACACTGGTTCTCACAAGTCGAGCCTGGCCTCGGGCCGGGCTTGGGGAGTAGAAGAACTCCCAGAACGCCATCAACCAGGTATCAACCAGGTACCCTGCCTGGCCAGTAACTGTACACCAGTGTCATCACCCTGCCTGGCCAGTAACTGTACACCAGTGTCATCACCCTGCCTGGCCAGTACACCAGTGTCATCACCCTGCCTGGCCAGTACACCAGTGTCATCACCCTGCCTGGCCAGTACACCAGTGTCATCACCCTGCCTGGCCAGTACACCAGTGTCATCACCCTGCCTGGCCAGTACACCAGTGTCATCACCCTGCCTGGCCAGTAACTGTACACCAGTGTCATCACCCTGCTTGGCCAGTAACGGTACACCAGTGTCATCACCCTGCCTGGCCAGGACACCAGTGTCATCACCCTGCCTGGCCAGGACACCAGTGTCATCACCCTGCCTGGCCAGGACACCAGTGTCATCACCCTGCCTGGCCAGTAACTGTACACCAGTGTCATCACCCTGCCTGGCCAGTACACCAGTGTCATCACCCTGCCTGGCCAGTACACCAGTGTCATCACCCTGCCTGGCCAGTACACCAGTGTCATCACCCTGCCTGGCCAGTACACCAGTGTCATCACCCTGCCTGGCCAGTAACTGTACACCAGTGTCATCACCCTGCCTGGCCAGTAACTGTACACCAGTGTCATCACCCTGCCTGGCCAGTAACTGTACACCAGTGTCATCACCCTGCCTGGCCATTACACCAGTGTCATCACCCTGCCTGGCCAGTACACCAGTGTCATCACCCTGCCTGGCCAGTAACTGTACACCAGTGTCATCACCCTGCCTGGCCAGTACCTATACACCAATGTCATCACCCTGCCTGGCCAGTAACTGTACACCACCATCAGTCACCTTGCCAGGTGTTGAGGGTGGGCAGGTGTTGAAGGTGGGCAGGTGTTGTAGGTGGGGCAGTTGTTGAAGGTGGGCAGGTGTTGAGGGTGGGCAGGTGTTGTGTGTGGGCAGGTGTTGTGGGTGGGCAGGTGTTGTGAGTGGGCAGATATTGTGGGTGGGCAGGTGTTGAAGGTGGGCAGGTGTTGAGGGTGGGGCAGGTGTTGTGGGTGGGCAGGTGTTGAAGGTGGGCAGGTGTTGAGGGTGGGCAGGTGTTGAGGGTGGGCAGGTGTTGAAGGTGGGCAGGTGTTGAAGGTGGGCAGGTGTTGTGGGTGGGCAGGTGTTGTGGGTGGGCAGGTGTTGAGGGTGGGCAGGTGTTGAGGGTGGGCAGGTGTTGAAGGTGGGCAGGTGTTGAGGGTGGGCAGGTGTTGTGGGTGGGCAGGTGTTGAGGGTGGGCTGGTGTTGAAGGTGGGCAGGTGTTGAAGGTGGGCAGGTGTTGAAGGTGGGCAGGTGTTGTGGGTGGGCAGGTGTTGTGGGTGGGCAGTTGTTGAAGGTGGGCAGGTGTTGTGGGTGGGCAGGTGTTGTGGGTGGGCAGGTGTTGTGGGTGGGCAGGTGTTGAAGGTGAGCAGGTGTTGAAGGTGAGCAGGTGTTGTGGGTGGGCAGGTGTTGAAGGTGAGCAGGTGTTGAAGGTGAGCAGGTGTTGTGGGTGGGGCAGGTGTTGTGGGTGGGCAGGTGTTGAAGGTGGGCCAGGTGTTGAGGGTGGGGCAGGTGTTGAAGGTAAGCAGGTGTTGTGGGTGGACAGGTGTTGAAGGTGGGCAGGTGTTGAGGGTGGGGCAGGTGTTGAAGGTGGGCAGGTGTTGAAGGTGGGCAGGTGTTGAGGGTGGGCAGGTGATGAGGGTGGGGCAGATGAAGGTGGGGCAGGTGTTGAAGGTGGGCAGGTGTTGAAGGTGGGCAGGTGTTGAGGGTGGGCAGGTGTTGATGGCAGGTGTTGAGGGTGGGGCAGGTGTTGAGGGTGGGGCAGGTGTTGAGGGTGGGCCAGGTGTTGAGGGTGGGGCAGGTGTTGAGGGTGGGGCAGGTGTTGAGGGTGGGGCAGGTGTTGAAGGTGGGGCAGGTGTTGAGGGTGGGGCAGGTGTTGAGGGTGGGCAGGTGTTGAGGGTGGGGCAGGTGTTGAGGGTGGGCAGGTGTTGAGGGTGGGGCAGGTGTTGAGGGTGGGGCAGGTGTTGAGGGTGGGCCAGGTGTTGAGGGTGGGGCAGGTGTTGAAGGTGGGGCAGGTGTTGAGGGTGGGCCAGGTGTTGAGGGTGGGGCAGGTGTTGATGGCAAGTGTTGAGGGTGGGGCAGGTGTTGAGGGTGGGCAGGTGTTGAGGGTGGGGCAGGTGTTGATGGCAGGTGTTGAGGGTGGGGCAGGTGTTGATGGCAGGTGTTGAGGGTGGGCCAGGTGTTGAGGGTGGGGCAGGTGTTGAAGGTGGGGCAGGTGTTGAGGGTGGGGCAGGTGTTGAGGGTGGGGCAGGTGTTGAAGGTGGGGCAGGTGTTGAGGGTGGGGCAGGTGTTGAGGGTGGGGCAGGTGTTGAAGGTGGGGCAGGTGTTGAGGGTGGGGCAGGTGTTGAAGGTGGGGCAGGTGTTGAAGGTGGGGCAGGTGTTGAGGGTGGGGCAGGTGTTGAAGGTGGGGCAGGTGTTGAGGGTGGGGCAGGTGTTGAAGGTGGGGCAGGTGTTGAGGGCGGGGCAGGTGTTGAAGGTGGGGCAGGTGTTGAAGGTGGGGCAGGTGTTGAGGGTGGGGCAGGTGTTGAGGGTAGGCCAGGTGTTGAGGGTGGGGCAGGTGTTGAAGGTGGGGCAGGTGTTGACGGTGGGGCAGGTGTTGAAGGTGGGGCAGGTGTTGAGGGTGGGGCAGGTGTTGAGGGTGGGCCAGGTGTTGAGGGTGGGGCAGGTGTTGATGGCAGGTGTTGAGGGTGGGCCAGGTGTTGAGGGTTGGGCAGGTGTTGAAGGTGGGGCAGGTGTTGAGGGTGGGGCAGGTGTTGAAGGTGGGGCAGGTGTTGAAGGTGGGCATGTTTATCAACTCACCAACCTATCAACCCAAGCAACCCACCTAACTTACCGAGACCGATAGATAGGAAAAGTCAACATCGCGTCGCTTTAATCTTCAGTGATTCGTCAGATATTTACCGGCATCGACTATGCGGTAAAAAGATGACGTATTAGGCGAGAGGACAAAGGTGTATTAATCCTTCAATACATTTTCTACTTCCTGCCCTCACGCTAGGCTCGTCAAACCGGCGGCCGAGGCTCCAGTCAATTTTTACCAGACTGTGTATTGACACTTTATATTTTCTGAATTATTATTTAATAGTTGTTGTTGTTGTATAAGATTCAGCTACTGGGAACAAAAATTCCAAGCAGCACGGGCTATGGTGAGCCCGTAGTGGACTTGATAGCTGGTTAGGTACTGTTGGTCAATATTGGTATGTGTATTATGTGGATGGTCGTTAATCCAGCCGCCAAGCCCCTTGTTTATGAGTAAGGAACACTATACACAGGACTGACCAGTGATGCCGCGTGTTCTCTTCGCGAGTAGTGGTCCCTCCACCGCCTCTACTCCAGCCCGGCCTATATAACTCCTGCACCCTCGTGATCACAATTCTAATAACGCCCAACACCCTAACAACCTAACGTAGGCCTAACTATTCCCCTCATTCAACCGTGTAATAATAGATAATAATTCAGACAATACAAATTGTCAATACCCAGTCCGGTCAAATTGACGGAGGCCTTGGCCGCCGGTTTGACGAGCCTAGCCTGAGGACAAGTTGAGGGTCACCTTCCACTCAAGGGGCCAGATTCACGAAGCAGTTACGCAAGCACTTACGAACGTGTACATCTTTCCTCAATCTTTGACGGCTTTGGTTGATTGGTGTTGATTATGACAATATATCATGTTATATTATCCAAGACCCCCCCCCCCTCTGGTCATATAAGATAGGTCAGTTTATATTTGTTAAAATTAGCGGTGACCTTGAACAACTAATCTTGGGGCCTTTTTTTAATCCTATATCATGTGACGCCACAGGCAAGGGGGGAGGGGACAGGTGTATAGGGTGACAGGTGTGTAGGGTGACAGGTATGTAGGGTGACAGGTATGTAGGGTGACAGGTATGTAGGGTGACAGGTGTATAGGGTGACAGGTGTACGGTGACAGGTGTGTAGGGTGACAGGTGTACGGTGACAGGTGTATAGGGTGACAGGTGTGTAGGGGGACAGGTGTGTAGGGTGACAGGTGTGGGGGCCTCAAACCCACATATTCTCTCAATTTACCTCAAAGTAAAAAACGGAATACAACTGTTTTGCCTAATCGGTACCGTACGAACCCAAGCAACCCGCCTAACCTATCAAGGCCGATGCCTGAAAACGTAAACATTACGGCTCTGGGATGGATGTTAATTCGTCGTATTTACAACGTGTTGGTCGACTCCGTAAAGGTATCGACGCGTGAGGTGGGAGGACAGGTTGTTCCAGAAGCATTGTGACTTACCTTATCATGTTCTCAGTCGTCCAAGACGCTTCCCTGCGTTCTTTACGACGACGTGTACGTCCCTACGACGTGTACGTCTTCTACGACGACGTGTACGTCTTCTACGACGACGTGTACGTCTTCTACGACGACGTGTACGTCTTCTACGATGACGCGTGCGTCCTCCGTAGCACGACAATCCCAACTGCTATGACGCCACTGTCTCTGGCGACTGCTGGGACGTAAATAATGATTTCAGCCAATCACGTTTCCTCTAGTTGTGACGTCACTGTAGATAACAGTTTGCGCGGTTATAATTGGTCAATTGGTGTAGCCCCGGGTTATTCAAACTACGGCATCCGACCCATTAGTGGGTCGCTGAATAAATATAATGGGTCGCCAAAGAGTGAAAAAGTCCACCAGAAATTAGCAAGCGAGAGCGACAGCCTCATTCCCACTCATCACTCATCATTCCCACTCATCATTCCCACTCATCACTCATCATTCCCACTCATCACTCATCATTCCCACTCATCACTCATCATTCCCACTCATCACTCATCATTCCCACTCATCGCGGCAGTTTAGGCTAGTGATGGTGTCCAAGCAACAGGCCCTGGAACTGCTGCATCTTAGTCGTTCAAGAATGATTTTTGAGCAATTAAATTGATCATCATTTTGGATTTAAGGTTAAATGAGAATTTCCACTTTTAAGTCAAAAAAAAATATTATTTTCACACAATCACCTTTTACTGCTAATTATTTTTGTGAACTACGATTTTCCACATTAACAATTAAACGCGAGAGACCAACACCAAAGCAACACTGCACCAGATTGGGGGGGTAGAAATAGCCTAAGCTACTCTATCCCTTTGAGATGTATTTATTGCTTATCTCAATAAACATACTTGAACTTGAACTTGAACTGCACCAGATATGTGTATAACATTGTCTTGTGTTCCAAGTTGTCAATCAACTATTTAAGAACAAACAAAATCCTTCTTAAATTAAAACTTAAAACTATATATTGTTTACTGTATTTGTTTGCAAGAATTTCTTGCAAAATGTTTCTTTTTAATTGTCTATATTCTTGCTAAAAATACAAATATGTTGTTTAATTGAATAGGTTCCAACTGTTACATTTATCATGTGAGAATTGTAAACAAAGGATCGTAATTCACAGAGTTTGTGTGATGTATTAGACACAGGAACTGTATCACAATACAACATGCAGTGCTTGCTGTGGGTCACAATACAACACCCAGTGCTTGCTGTGGATCACAATACAACATGCAGTGCTTGCTGTGGGTCACAATACAACACCCAGTGCTTGCTGTGGATCACAATACAACATGCAGTGCTTGCTGTGGGTCATAATACAACACCCAGTGCTTGCTGTGGGTCACAATACAACATGCAGTGCTTGCTGTGGGTCACAATACAACACCCAGTGCTTGCTGTGGGTCACAGTACAACATGCAGTGCTTGCTGTGGATCACAATACAACATGCAGTGCTTGCTGTGGGTCACAATACATCATGCAGTGCTTGCTGTGGATCACAATACAACATGCAGTGCTTGCTGTGGGTCACAATACAACATGCAGTGCTTGCTGTGGGTCACAATACAACATGCAGTGCTTGCTGTGGGTCACAAAACAACATGCAGTGCTTGCTGTGGGTCACAATACATCATGCAGTGCTTGCTGTGGATCACAATACAACATGCAGTGCTTGCTGTGGGTCACAAAACAACATGCAGTGCTTGCTGTGGGTCGCAGTCAAGGGACTGTGAAAAAAGCAATGGTGTAGCCTAGCATAAGACAATGGGCGCAAGGGTTCAGGATGCGTCAACCTGCCCTCTGGATGACATAAGCTTCCTCTGATCCCCTAAGACGTATTCACCAATTTTAGCGCACTGCGTATTCAAAATTGATATTTTCTCAAATATATGGTAATGTATGGACCGTCGTCCCTTCACTTTCTAGTGTGTGGTTTGGTCAATCTATGGTAATATTATTTCAACTAAAATTTCCTGAATAGGCTTAACTTTGGTTAGGTTAGGTGGTTAGGTTCTGTTGATAATTATTGGTATTTGCTGTACGTCGATGGAGCGCTTATCAGCAACCTGGCCTCACGCAAGGCTTGTTAAAGCGGCGGCAGTCCCCCCCCAAGACGTATTCATAAATTTTAACGTACTGTGTATACAAAAAATAGGTTTGTCCTTATATATAAAATTTAGTATTATTATTCATTAGAGTTTTATGTACAGAGAAAATAATTTGAAGCAATGCGAGGATTTACACCAACGATTTAGCGATTACCAGGTGCTTGCCTTAGCCCATTCCGCCACGGTAAGGCGGAGGCACTAGAACACTACTACATATCCCTGCATGGCTTCTACTGACTTCCTGGTTGATATATCACATTAATGTGACTTACTTTACGTTCTGAAGGGCCATGTTTTATGGTGAGGCTAAGCTACTTGGGCAGAGAACTCAGACGACTGCCATGCCCTTCAAGATGACCGCCATAACGTAAGTGTATGGAGCAACACCTGGCCGGTGGAATTTAACGTGAACAAATGCCACGTTATTGAATGTGGGATAGGAGAAAATAGGCCACACACAACCTACAAATTCTGATAAAGAAAGAGAGCAAGAGGTGGTTGTGGATAGAAAACTGTCACCTGAGGACCATATGAAAAAATATTGTGCGAGGAGCCTATGCTACACTTTCAAAATTTAGAATAGTTTTAAGGTACATGGATGGCAAAATATTATTAATGACTTGTGAGACTAAACAAAGCTGGAATATATAACGGTCGTATGCTGCCCATATCTTAAGAAGCTCATCAATAAACTGGAAAAGGTGGAATGACTTACATCTAAATGGCCTCCGGAACTGCAGGACAAGAGCTACGAAGATAGCCTAAAGTTGCTAAATATACGAATGTTAGAAGAGAGATGAAAAAAAAGTGATATGATCACTACGTACAAAACAGAAACAAGAATCGACAAATTAAACAAAGAAGATGTTAAACCTGCAGCCTCAAAAACAAAGAGGACACAATTCAAACTAATAAAACAAACGCGCCTTGAAAACATAAGAAAGTTCACTTTCACAGAATGATAGACGGTTGGAACACGTTAAGTGAGAAGGTGGAGGCCAAGACCGTCAGTAGTTTCAGAGCGTTATATGACAAAGAGTGCTGGGAAGACGGGACACTACGAGTGTAGCTCTCATCCTGTAACTACACTTAGGTAATTACCTGAGTGTAGACGGGTATTTCTTTCACCTAAGTGTGTGTCTTACCCACACCTGAGCAAGGTGGGCATCTTGTAAAAATAGCATTATGTGTACCAACTGAAATTGAAATAAGTTTATCGAGGTAAAAATACACACAGAAATGAGGTAGCCTATTCTCACTCCATTCAGTACAACGTGTTCATATATACAGACACACATCACAACATATTACTGAACATTCTGAGTGATAAACATAATTTCTTTGTAATTTCTTGTAATTCTTCTTATCATCTGGTACCTTCCAAACTCGGTGTAAGTTATTTTAGGTACTTATAGCTCATCATGGTTTAGCTGGTGGTGGTGTAACTACTAAATCAATAAATCATTTTATATTCAAGTCTATATATCAATATTATTCATAAATCATTTATCATGCACTATTTTTTATATATACAAGAGTTGTTACATTCTTGTACAGCCACTAGCACTGATTTCTACCCGAGGCTTCCGTATTGACAGGGATCACAGAAACAAGGATGAGTTAAATACACAAAGATATATATATATATATATATATATATATATATATATATATATATATATATATATATATATATATATATATATATATATATATATATATATATATGTGTGTGTGTGTAATTGACGGTCACGAAACACTGATCATTTGTATGCGGAAAGTTCAGAAAGAAATGTGAAAGGAAGAGTAACGTTTCGGCCGCTGTACAGCCGTTGTCAAGACCAGACTGACCAGGAGAAACACAGGGAGGGTTCAGGTCAACACCTGAATATGACCACATATCCCCAGGTAAAGAATTACCCAGAAGCAGGTATAGATTTACCTTAGAATAATAGGATTAAGCGGTCAGAGAATAAGGATGAAAGCTTAAAGCCTCAATAACACAATATATGAATATAATATTGAAATGAGACATAGTAACCCTATCAGAGTTTTTTCTTAAACTGTTGTGCAATATTGTAACTTAAAAATGGATCAAGTTTGTACATTCCAGTACTATCATTGAGAAGATTTAGACACTGATTAGAGCAGACTCAATCAAATTCCGTTCCACGAAACCACCACAATTGGTAATGCTTTTCGCCCCATTCCACTTAATAGTGTGATCACATAAACTCGTGTGTAGATACAATGCACTAGACGTTTTGGCAGTTCTAATACTATAAGCATGTTGTGACAACCGCAATTGTAAGGACTTTCCTGTTTGTCCAAGGTACACAGAATCACAATCATTACAGGGAATCGAATACACACAACCTGCTGTACCAGGGGATTTTTTTATTAAATTGTACTTGATTGTACTATTAGTGAACACCAAATTGATATTAAGTTTCTTAAAAACCGGAGACAGTTTTTCAAGCCTCATCGCATGAGGTACCGCCAATGAGTTACTAATTTCTGGTTTCGCTCTGGGAACGTGATTATAAAACGTACGCTAAGCTTGTCCGGACGAGCAATCCAAAAACATCTTAGGATATTGTAAACTCTTCGTAATTTCATATATTTTAGTAATCTCTTCATCAAAAAACTCTGGGCTGCATACCCTCTTAGTCAGTCTGGTCTTGACAACGGCCGAAACGTTCATCTTCCTTTCCCATTTGTTTGTGAATTTTCCGCATATATATATATATATATATATATATATGTATATATATATTTAAGATCTAATATAATAGGAAGGGAGTACCACCTCTAGCTGGAAGAAGGGGGACCCATAGCCTCGGAGGAAACCACGCATAACGCATTAGAGGGAATGTTTAGATCCCCTCCAATACAGTTTCTGTGTGCTTTTCTCCTACCACCCCCTTCCTTGAATATTTTTTGTGCTTTATTATGCATTTGATGGTTACAAGATATACATGGGTTGATACAAAAACAATAATGCAAAAAGGTGCTTAAAGGTTATGGATCTCTTGAAGAACACAACAATGGGAAACATTGATGAATGTCACAGACGGGTTCGATCATTGTTGCAAGTCAAACACTTCTTCGAATTCCTCTGAAGTTGGACTAGTGCCCAAGACGCAACAGGCATTTCCCCTCTGAATCGCAACACTGAGGCGCTGGAACAAGAAACTTTTTGCTCTCTGGTCTTTTGTAGTGCTGATCAATTTGTCCCCCAATTCCTTCAGGAACTTCAATGCACATTTTCCCCACGAACCGAGGGTCTCCGAGCCGATCGGAACAAAGCTGTAGCAGTGTGCTAGACCTCTGTATTTAATATTTAATAGACCTCTGTATTGTATATATATATATATATATATATATATATATATATATATATATATATATATATATATGTATATATATATATATATATATATATATATATATATATATGTATATATATATATATATATATGTATATATATATATATATGTATATATATATATGTATATATATATATATGTATATATATATGTATATATATATGTATATATATATATATATGTATATATATATATGTATATATATATATATATGTATATATATATATATATATATATATATATATATATATATGTATATATATATATATATATATATATATATATATATATATATATATATATATATATATATATATATATATATATATATATATGTCGTACCTAGTAGCCAGAACTCACTTCTGAGCCTACTATGTAAGGCCCGATTTGCCTAATAAGCCAAGTTTTCATGAATTAATTGCTTTTCGACTACCTAACCTACCTAACCTAACTTTTTCGGCTACCTAACCTAACCTAACCTAACCTATAAAGATAGGTTAGGTTAGGTTAGGTAGGGTTGGTTAGGTTCGGTCATATATCTACGTTAATTTTAACTCCAATAAAAAAAAATTGACCTCTTACATAATGAAATGGGTTGCTTTATCATTTCATAAGAAAAAATTTAGAGAAAATATATTAATTCATGAAAACTTGGCTTATTAGGCAAATCGGGCCTTGCATTGTAGGCTGAAAAGTGAGTTCTGGCTACTAGGTACGACATATATATATATATATATATATATATATATATATATATATATATATATATATATATATATATATATATATATTGGTACTCAGAACGAAGTGTCCATGCAGCACGGGCTATAGTGAACCCGTAAGGGGACAGTGCCTCGGCGTATTGGATATATATACCATTAAAGTGGTAAGATACATAAAAACAAAAAGGAAGAATAGGACATAAATGGGGGGAAGGATAGGGGACATAAATAGGGGAGGAACCATATACAAAGATTAATTAGGTGTAGTGGCATGTTGGGCAGTGTCTTCAATGTTGGCATCTTCACGTTCCGGTCTTGTTCTTACTCTCATGGTGGGTAGCTTACTCTCATGGTGGGTAGCTTACTCTCATGCTGGGTAGAGTGAATTGAAATTGAAATTGAAATAAGTTTATTGAGGTAAAATACACACAAAGGGATGAGGTAGCTCAAGCTATTCTCACCCCGTTCAGTACAACGTGTTAGTACATACATAGACACACATCACAAACAATAAACCTGTTACCAAACATTCTGAGAGATAAACATGTACATTTCCTCCTTCACAAGTGGTATGGTATCAGACGTACACAAATACTTTTATGACCTAGTTATAGTTCCGTAATTTGGATGTTTATGGTGGATTGTTCTATTTTATGTATTTCTCTTCCAATTAAACCCAGATGCAAGAGCACTAGTCAGAGGGATAGAAGCCCTGAACAAGAAAATAATCAATTGAGAATATGTAGTTATATACAATGTAACAAGTACAAAGGAAAACCTGCTGTTGTAGGTTTTCTTAAAACTGTAAAAATATATAGTCGATGTTGACCAGACCACATACTAGAAGGTGAAGGGACGACGACGTTTCGGTCCGTCCTGGACCATTCTCAAGTCGACAATCGACTTGAGAATGGTCCAGGACGGACCGAAACGTCGTCGTCCCTTCACCTACTAGTGTGTGGTCTGGTCAATATTTCATTGAAACTATGCTCTCCTAAGCCTAAAATAGTGCACGTATATATCAATTTCATTAAGTCTATAATTGCGTATATTAGTCTTGTAATTGCTTATGTAAAACCAAAGATAATTTAAATTATTCTCTTTAATACCATTTAGCTTTCCAATAGTACACACGAGGAGTGTGTGGAGCACCAGTTTAATAACTGTGTTGAGTCCAGGCTGGAACCGTTTCTTTCACCTAATACATCTCTTCACCGGCAGTAATTATATAACCGGGAAGAAGGTACCGTGGGGTTCCGTCTTGGGGGAGAGTCAGTAGTTCCACCTTCGGGGCGTCGTGGTACAAGCGTTAAGTAGTTAAGTATATAATGGTAAGTTGTACAGTTGCTTTAAATAATATAAATGTTGGAGGATGGGTTGATATTAAATTATTCGCTGCTCTATTCGCTATTTTCCAGGGTAGAGATTTTAGGCCACTAAACAGCGTGTGAACAATTGACATTGTGGCAGTCAATAGTAACAACAGCCTAATGGCGCGGTCAAATTGTCACAAATCGTCATTTGGCGTTATATAATGTTTACACAATACGGGGAACTACTTTGTCGAGCGGAGGAATACAATGTGATGTGAAGTCCTTGTTTACAAACAATTCAGGGGACTAGAGTAAACTCTTTTAAGAGTTAATTGAGCATCTCATCACCCTTAAAGCCTGATTGAATTGCTTATATTAGGTAAAGGTGTATTTAGGTCAATAAAGTTGGTGTAATAGTAACGGAGTGTTGTTGTCTCCCGACAGACATGATGAGCGCCTTCCCCTACCCGGCCATGTTGGGGGTGCAGCACCTGATGGGCGGAGACCTGCGCCCCTCCCAGCTGGGCCCCGCCCGCCGCCCAGACCACGACCCCACCACCACGCCCACGCCATATTACCACCGCGACCTCCACCACGCCCACGCCAGGGACGACCATGCGGCTTCCCGCGACTCTATGCAACTACTCCGCAACGACCTTCTTGGACTCAATCGCAGTCACATGGTTGCGCGGGACATGGCGGGCGCGGCGCCTCAGGAGGACCCGGGGGCCGCACGGAGCATGCCCACGCTCCAGCCTCTGGAACATTCCATGGCAGGCAACATAGAGAACCAGGACCCCGCCAGTGGGCGCGGCTCCCCCGCCGTCAAGGAAGAACGCGACCCCCGCGACGACAACACGACCGGCTCCTGTAGCGACGACGAGTTGCCCCGCGGCCCCGGGGGGCCTCCGGGAGCCCTACCATCTGGCACTAAAAAAATCCGCCAGCAGAAACATGTAAGACTTTCTGTCAATGCCCGCGAGCGACGACGCATGCACGACCTAAACGACGCCCTGGATGAGCTGCGATCAGTTATCCCCTACGCCCACTCCCCCTCCGTCAGGAAGCTCTCAAAGATTGCCACACTTTTACTGGCCAAGAATTTCATCCTCATGCAATCCAACGCCATTGAAGAGCTGCGGCGGGTGGTGACTTACCTCAACCAACCTGGCGCCCATTTGCCGCATTTGCCACCCTCAGTGGCCTTCGATACCGGCAGCAGCCTGGGGAGTGAGGCCGTCCTGCCCACAACACCAGGCTTCCCCCGCCTCCCCCCACAGCCCCACAATGCCCCTCGCAGCACTAAGCTGCAACAGCCGCTCTTTAACGACCCTTCGCCACCCTTCAAGTCCCAGTCATAACTATGGTTGGGCAGCAGGAGGCGGTGAGGGCGCTAGTGAGGTGCCACGTCTAGTGAGGCACTAGTGAGGTACCACGACTAGTGAGACACTAGTGAGGTACAACGACTTGTGAGACACTAGTGAGGCACTAGTGAGGTACCACGACTAGTGAGGCACTAGTGAGGTACCAGGGACTAGTGAGGCACTAGTGAGACACTAGTGAGGTACCACGTCTAGTGACGTACCAGGGATTTGTGAGACACTAGTGAAGCACTACTGAGGTACCAGAGACTTGTGAGGCACTAATGAGGTACCAGGACTAGTGAGCCCCAACACCACTCAGCAGGAGGTCAGCAGGTCGTGCACTCGCCGCCTCTCTCGAGCGTTGACACAAAGTCTTGCCGGAAGCCCCATGAAGAGCGCCGTTATCCTCCCCACCAACACAACCACTCTCTCACCACATTACCTACACTCTACCACCCTTACCACCAGGGCGACACATTCACCAAGCACTTACGCCAGCACTTACGAACCTGGGACCAGATTCACGAAGCACTTACGAACCTGGGACCAGATTCACGAAGCACTTACGCAAGCACTTACGAACCTGGGACCAGATTCACGAAGCACTTACGAACCTGGGACCAGATTCACGAAGCACTTACGAACCTGGGACCAGATTCACGAAGCACTTACGCAAGCACTTACGAACCTGTACATCTTTTCTCAATCTTTGGCGGCTTTGTTTACAATTATTAAACAGTTAATGAGTTCCGAAGCACCAGGAGGCTGTTTATAACAATAACAACAGTTGATTAGCAAGTTTTCATGCTTGTAAACTGTTTAGTAAATGTAACCAAAGCCGTCAGAGATTGAGGAATGATGTACACGTTCGTAAGTGCTTGCGTAACTGCTTCGTGAATCTGGTCCCAGATCCTTTACTTTATCCACACGTTTCATATCCCAGCTCTTAGTCTGTCTAATATCCCAGGATTTTGTCTGCTTACTGTCCCTTCATGTGCTATATAGCCATATTGGCTTAGCGACTGCTCCTCATACTTCGCTTATCAACCTCTATGCCCCCCCTCCATATGATTATTTTGCGTTTATGTTTACGCGTGCGTCAAGGATTGCGTCCTCAATATGCGTCAAGAATTGCGTCCCTGCACGCACGCGGGCACCCCACACCCCCGACGCAGGTCGTGGGCTGGTCCCCTCCTCCTAACACCCCCTTCCTCAACTGACTCGAATAGCCAAAATGAGAGAGCTTGTGAAATGTGTTCGAGCCTCCGCATGGTGGTGGGAGCTGGCAGAATGAGTTGGCAAAATCGTCAGTGTGTCAGATCAGTGTGTGTGTGGAGCCACAGCAGTGTGTGTGGAGTCACAGCAGTGTGTGTGGAGCCACACCTGTGTGTGTGGAGCCACACCAGTGTGTGTGGAGCCACACATGTGTGTGTGGAGCCACATCTGTGTGTGTGGAGCCACACCTGTGTGTGTGGAGCCACACCTGTGTGTGTGGAGCCACACCTGTGTGTGTATGGAGCCACAGCAGTGTGTGTGGAGCCACAGCAGTGTGTGTATGGAGCCATACCAGTGTGTGTATGGAGCCACACCAGTATGTGTGGAGCCACACCAGTGTGTGTGTGTGTAAGAGCCACACCAGTGTGTGTGGAGTCACACCTGTGTGTGTGTGTAGGAGCCACACCAGTGTGTGTGGAGTCACACCTGTGTGTGTGTGTAGGAGCCACATGAGCCAGTGTGGCGAGGTAGCATCGTATGTGTGCAATATTGTCCAGAATATACATGTAATTTTTCACGCAGAAATTCTAGTTAATTTTTAGCTCCCCCTTGCACAAGAATACATGTGTCCTTTGTATATAATGATAAAAGTATTGTATGTATTGTATATTGCAAAATCATGAATAAAGTGATGTTATTAATACGCTGGAGTTTATTCATCACTCAAATAAACTACTGTATTACCTACTACTGTATTACCTGAGTTAGGTAATTGACTCACCTGAGGTGCAGAGACTCCCTGAAACCCTTTTCATGTAATTCTGAGGCTGTTTAATGGGCTCGAACCCCCATTCCTGATCTCCCCGGGATGAGGTGTGTCTTGGGAGACCAGCTACGCAGGTTCGATCCTACTGTATGCCTCCACATAGTTGCATAAATGCATCCTTTCTCATGTACTCATCATGCAATACTGCATCTATCTCCATATGATGAACAGACTGCTATGAACATTCTCTGATGAACAAGATGAAGAACCCTGTCCTAGGAGACTGGGTCATACTGATCAACTAGCCTCTGATGACTCTTTATCACATTGCCTTTCTCATAACAGTAGTCTACCCCTACTAATCTACCCTAGTAGAGTACCCTAGGTCGTCTACTCTCCAGGTAGGTGAACAGATGAATCACTGTAGACTAACACTATGTTCTTGTGTTCTTAACTTCGTGTTCTTAACCCTATGTTCTTTGTCTCTTGAGAATGTGTAAGACAATATTCCTCTCTTCATTGTGACTCTCCAGAGATGTGTTAATTAACACACTACATTCTTAAGAATATACAGTTCTCAATATTATAACATTCTTATAAACGTTATAGACTTTAAGTTGTTATATCCTACGAATGTTATATAGATATAACATTATTAGGAATATATCATTCTTAAGATCATAATATTCTTAAGAATATATCATAAAGAAAATCACTTGGAGCCATAAAGAGGATTCGAACCTACACCGCAGGGTACTCCCAAGCACATGCCTTAACCCGCTAGACCATGACATGCTATAAGTAATGTAGCCTGGGATTGGTTACCTCTGGAGGGTTGTTAAGGTCTATCAACCTCTGGAGGGTTGTTAAGGTCTATCAACCTCTGGAGGGTTGTTAAGACCTATCAACCTCTGGAGGGTTGTTAAGGTCTATCAACCTCTGGAGGGTTGTTAAGGTCTATCAACCTCTGGAGGGTTGTTAAGGTCTATCAACCTCTGGAGGGTTGTTAAGACCAATCAACCTCTGGAGGGTTGTTAAGGTCTATCAACCTCTGGAGGGTTGTTAAGGTCTATCAACCTCTGGAGGGTTGTTAAGGTCTATCAACCTCTGGAGGGTTGTTAAGGTCTATCAACCTCTGGAGGGTTGTTAAGGTCTATCAACCTCTGGAGGGTTGTTAAGGTCTATCAACCTCTGGAGGGTTGTTAAGGTCTATCAACCTCTGGAGGGTTGTTAAGACCTATCAACCTCTGGAGGGCTATTAAGACCTATCAACCTCTGGAGGGCTATTAAGACCTATCAACCTCTGGAGGGTTGTTAAGACCTATCAACCTCTGGAGGGTTGTTAAGACCTATCAACCTCTGGAGGGTTGTTAAGACCTATCAACCTCTGGAGGGTTGTTAAGGTCTATCAACCTCTGGAGGGTTGTTAAGACCTATCAACCTCTGGAGGGTTGTTAAGATCTATCAACCTCTGGAGGGTTGTTAAGGTCTATCAACCTCTGGAGGGTTGTTAAGGTCTATCAACCTCTGGAGGGTTGTTAAGACCAATCAACCTCTGGAGGGTTGTTAAGGTCTATCAACCTCTGGAGGGTTGTTAAGGTCTATCAACCTCTGGAGGGTTGTTAAGGTCTATCAACCTCTGGAGGGTTGTTAAGACCTATCAACCTCTGGAGGGTTGTTAAGTTCTATCAACCTCTGGAGGGTTATTAAGACCTATCAACCTCTGGAGGGTTGTTAAGACCTATCAACCTCTGGAGGGTTGTTAAGGTCTATCAACCTCTGGAGGGTTGTTAAGGTCTATCAACCTCTGGAGGGTTGTTAAGGTCTATCAACCTCTGGAGGGTTGTTAAGACCTATCAACCTCTGGAGGGTTGTTAAGACCTATCAACCTCTGGAGGGTTATTAAGTTCTATCAACCTCTGGAGGGTTATTAAGACCTATCAACCTCTGGAGGGTTGTTAAGACCTATCAAGCTCTGGAGGGTTGTTAAGACCTATCAACATCTGGAGGGTTATTAAGACCTATCAACCTCTGGAGGGCTATTAAGACCTATCAACCTCTGGAGGGTTAAGACCTATCAACCTCTGGAGGGTTGTTAAGACCTATCAACCTCTGGAGGGTTGTTAAGACCTATCAACCTCTGGAGGGCTATTAAGACCTATCAACCTCTGGAGGGCTATTAAGACCTATCAACCTCTGGAGGGTTGTTAAGACCTATCAACCTCTGGAGGGTTGTTAAGACCTATCAACCTCTGGAGGGTTGTTAAGACCTATCAACCTCTGGAGGGCTATTAAGACCTATCAACCTCTGGAGGGCTATTAAGACCTATCAACCTCTGGAGGGTTGTTAAGACCTATCAACCTCTGGAGGGTTGTTAAGACCTATCAACCTCTGGAGGGTTGTTAAGACCTATCAACCTCTGGAGGGCTATTAAGACCTATCAACCTCTGGAGGGCTATTAAGACCTATCAACCTCTGGAGGGCTATTAAGACCTATCAACCTCTGGAGGGTTGTTAAGACCTATCAACCTCTGGAGGGTTGTTAAGACCTATCAACCTCTGGAGGGTTGTTAAGACCTATCAACCTCTGGAGGGTTGTTAAGACCTATCAACCTCTGGAGGGTTGTTAAGACCTATCAACCTCTGGAGGGTTGTTAAGACCTATCAACCTCTGGAGGGTTGTTAAGACCTATCTGTTACCACCCTCGAGACTGAATAAGGTTCTTCTCCTCGCAGTGTAAAGAAAATGATAACTCGGCCTTGCCAACTTTTCTCTAGGGGTACCTTACCTTGAGGTGCTTCCGGGGCTTAGCGTCCCCGCGGCCCGGTCGTCGACCAGGCCTCGACCCCGGTCGTCGACCAGACCGGGGTATAAATACATCACTGCATAAAATGGACAACAATATATTTATGCTAAGGGGGACAAACATAACAATATTTAAATGTATAAATAAATACCCAGAAATATTCTTCAGCTGTGCAAATCATAGAATAACCTCCTTATCGAGACATGAGCACTATCACCAAAACATGGATTAAGTAGAGAGATATATATACAATATCATCACACCAGGGAAATTACTTTAAAGGAACTAAAAATAACAGTGAGAACTGACTTAACCACACATCTCCTCTCGACAACAGCTGCCACGCCACTGCCCACGCCTTGGTACGCAGACCAAGCGTCTACCAAAAAATCAACCAAACATCCACATAAACATTGGAGAAATTCTAATAAACAAATGCAGCACCAATATTCAAAACGTTATCAATCTATAGAGTAGCAAACACTGGTACAACATTCCATACAAAATAACGGCAACCAAATATGGGAATTAATCAAGGTAAAACTATAAACACTCACTTGACTACAATGTTGCCACACTGGCCACATCCGAATATGGTCAACCGTCCACACGGAGAAACTACCTCAGAAACCTAACCCAAAAGCCTCATACAATATAATGCAACTCAGGCACCCTACAGCATGCTATAATATATAATATACAAAATCTTATATCATACAACTGGCTGCTATATTAATTAGACAACAAGACAATAAAGTAATATGAGAATCAAGAGTAATGGAAGAATCCTAGTAAGTGGAGAGGTGGCGATAACGAGCAGGTAACGAGGACTAACAGGACTTAACAACCCATTCATACACTTATGACGTAATGATTATCCTCTTAAGGCGGCCAAGTCCAATCACTTGCTTCCTGGAGGGTAGAGCGACGGTCTCGCTTCATACAGTTCGTCGTTCAATACCCCCGACCGTCCACAAGTGGTTGGGCACCATTCCTTTCCCCCGTCCCATCCCTAATCCGCATCCTGACCCCCTTCCCAGTGCTATATAGTCGAAATGGCTTGGCGCTTTCCCCTGATAATTAAGAAACAATTAAGGCGGGCATGGGGCCGCCATAACTGCTGCTCCATGACTGGTGGAGGCTGGAACAACCAACTCAAGGTTGGTTGTTCCAACCATAAACTAACCTAACCTAAACTAAACTAACCAACCCAGAAAGCACAAGGTTGGCATACTGAAGAGGGAACTATAATGAAATTTTTCCTATATTTTCCTATGGGAGCCGGTCGGCCGAGCGGACAGCACACTGGACTTGTGATCCTGTGGTCCTGGGTTCGATCCCAGGCGCCGGCGAGAAACAATGGCCAGAGTTTCTTTCACCCTGTTACCTAGCAGTAAAATAGGTACCTGGGTGTTAGTCAGCTGTCACGGGCTGCTTCCTGGGGGTGGAGGCCTGGTCGAGGACCGGGCCGCAGGGACACTAAAGCCCCGAAATCATCTCAAGATAACCTCAAGAAGATGGGAATACTATGGGAATACTATGGGGATACTATGGGAATACTATGGGAATACTATGGAAATACCATGGGAATACCATGGAAATACCATGGGAATAGAAGAGCAGTACCACCCCGAGGCACTAAGCCAGTTCATCCCAGCCCAAAACAAAATAATGCAAATGAGGACTCCTTTGTTGAACGAGGCAAGCAATGGAACAAAGTAAGTACAAGAGCAGGGAGAAACGTCAGACATGACACCAGAGAGCTGAGGCGTCGCCAGAGGGCCCAGGAGTGAGTACCTCAGAGTGAGGAGAGAAGCAGAGAGGCAGTGTGAACATGACATCGTCAATATAACCATAACCCAACCAAAATGTAATCACGGCTACTATAGGAGTGAATCTAAGATAACAGGAGCTAAGATAACATGGTTCACTGGAAACAGGAGACCTGCCAGAATGTTGGAAGACAGCTAATATATAAAGAAAAAGGCTTGAAAAGAGTAGACTTTGGGTAGACACGATTGGGTAGACACGGTAGATTACATAACATTCTCTGAGGAATTCAGAGGGTGGATACGGACCATTTACAGGCGATGAGTCATAATAACGTGGCTGAAGTATGTTGACCAGACCACACACTAGAAGGTGAAGGGACGACGACGTTTCGGTCCGTCCTGGACCATTCTCAAGTCGAAGTCGACAGTCGCCAATCGACTTGAGAATGGTCCAAGACGGACCGAAACGTCGTCGTCCCTTCACCTCCTAGTGTGTGGTCTGGTCAACAAGGACCATTTACTAAGGGTGGGACTCGAACAAGGGGACACAGGTGGAAACTGAGTACCCACATGAGCCACAGAGACGTTAGAAGGAATTTTTTCAGTGTCAGAGTAGTTAACGGATGGAATGCATTAGGCAGTGATGTGGTGGAGGCTGACTCCATACACAGTTTATAATGTAGATATGATAGAGCCCAATAGGCTCAGGAACCTGTACACCAGTTGATTGACAGTTGAGAGGCGGGACCAAAGCTGAGCCCCAACAGAAATCATTTTGGTGAGTACAACTAAGTGAGTACTTGATCTTTAGCACTTACCTATACTGCCGGCAACACTCCCACACCTCCACAGCAGCGTCCCACACCTGCACAGCCGCGCCCCACACCTGCACAGCAGCGCCCCACACCCCCACAGCAGCGCCCCACACCCCCACAGCAGCGTCCCACACCTCCACAGCAGCGTCCCACACCTGCACAGCAGCGCCCCACACCTGCACAGCAGCGCCCCACACCCCCACAGCAGCCCCCCACACATCCACACCCCCACAGCAGCGCCCCACACCCTCACACCCCCACAGCAGCGCCCCACACCCCCACAGACGCCTCCTGGCGGAACACACCACAAATAAAACTGACTAATCACCGTTCCCCCAACATGCAAACGACCAATTACAGCGCCCGGAGCGAGAGGCGCCGCTTCCGATGGTCCTTTGTGGACCGCTTTGAGGTGGTGATTGAGAGCCCCTCTCTCCTCTCCCTTCCTCTCTCTCCTCTCCCTTCCTCTCTCCTCTCCCTTCCTCTCTCTCTCTCTCTCCTCTCCCTTCCTCTCTCTCCTCTCCCTTCCTCTCTCTCTCTCTCTCCTCTCCCTTCCTCTCTCTCTCTCTCTCCTCTCCCTTCCTCTCTCTCCTCTCCCTTCCTCTCTCTCTCTCCCTCCTCTCCCTTCCTCTCTCTCTCTCTCTCCTCTCCCTTCCTTTCTCTCTCTCTCTCCTCTCCATTCCTCTCTCTCTCTCTCCTCTCCCTTCCTCTCTCTCTCTCCTCTCCGTTCCTCTCTCTCTCTCCTCTCCCTTCCTCTCTCTCTCTCTCTCCTCTCCCTTCCTCTCTCTCCCTCCTCTCCCTTCCTCTCCCTCCTCTCCCTTCCTCTCCCTCCTCTCCCTTCCTCTCCCTCCTCTCCCTTCCTCTCTCTCTCTCTCCCTCTCCCCTTCTCTCTCAACACAGGATATACTTACATTTGTCCAATTTTGATTGTCTACATTATCATAACGGGGTCCACTGAGGCACCCCGCCTACCGCGGCGAGCACTTGATCACGACATTATAAATACACTGAGAATGTAACATGTTATACGACGTTTGGGATCTTAACCCCACTGGCCGCCAGAGGGGAGGAGGCTTCAGAAACATTACTTCCGGCGTCTTATATAAATAAGATGTATATTAACTATATATATTTAGTTTATAGTTTGAAAGGTGATATTGGGAAGAGGAAGTGGAGATATTCTCTCTACTTTTATTATTAAGGCTTATTAACCGAGGGAGAGTTATTAAGGCTTATCAACCGTGGGAGAGTTATTAAGGCTTATCAACCGTGGGAGAGTTATTTAGGCTTATCAACCGTGGGAGGGTTATTAAGGCTTATTAACCGTGGGAGGGTTATTAGGCTTATCAACCGTGAGAGTTATTAAGGCTTATTAACTGTGGGAGGGTTATTAAGGCTTATCAACCGTGGGAGGGTTATTAAGGCTTATCAACCGTGGGAGGGTTATTAAGGCTTATCAACCGTGGGAGAGTTATTAAGACTTATCAACCGTGGGAGAGTTATTAAGACTTATCAACCGTCGGAGGGTTATTAAGGCTTATCAACCGTGGGAGGGTTATTAAGGCTTATCAACCGTGGGAGAGTTATTAAGACTTATCAACCGTGGGAGGGTTATTAAGGCTTATCAACCGTGGGAGAGTTA
>NC_091168.1:31049726-31239726 GCF_040958095.1 Procambarus clarkii | reverse complement strand
CAGCGGTCAGAGACCAACGTCAGCGGTCAGAGACCAACGTCAGCACTCACAGACCAACGTCAGCGGTCAGAGACCAACGTCAGCGGTCAGAGAACAACGTCAGCACTCACAGACCAACGTCAGCGGTCAGAGACCAACGTCAGCGGTCAGAGACCAACGTCAGCACTCACAGACCAACGTCAGCACTCACAGACCAACGTCAGCGGTCAGAGACCAACGTCAGCGGTCAGAGACCAACGTCAGCGGTCAGAGACCAACGTCAGCACTCACAGACCAACGTCAGCGGTCAGAGACCAACGTCAGCACTCACAGACCAACGTCAGCGGTCAGAGACCCACGTCAGCACTCACAGACCAACGTCTGCGGTCAGAGACCAACGTCGGCACTCACAGACCAACGTCAGCGGTCAGAGACCAACGTCAGCACTCACAGACCAACGTCAGCGGTCAGAGACCCACGTCAGCACTCACAGACCAACGTCAGCGGTCAGAGACCAACGTCAGCACTCACAGACCAACGTCAGCGGTCAGAGACTAACGTCAGCGGTCAGAGACCAACGTCAGCACTCACAGACCAACGTCAGCACTCACAGACCAACGTCAGCACTCACAGACCAACGTCAGCATTCACAGACCAACGTCAGCACTCACAGACCAACGTCAGCACTCACAGACCAACGTCAGCACTCACAGACCAACGTCAGCACTCACAGACCAACGTCAGCACTCACAGACCAACGTCAGCAAAGTATTCTCCGGGATGAATGACGTTTATACATTATGGAACACGGTCAAGGGCTCTATGACAGTCCTGGAAGATGCAGGTCACCCATAACACTCTCTCTTCTCGCTTCATTTCACACAACGTTGTTCACCCATCGTGTCTCCCTCCCCCCACGCCCCCCCCCCAGCTACCCCTCCCCCCCCAGCACCGCCCCCCCTCCCCCCACCAGGGGAATCGAACCCTACACGGGGAGAACAAAAAGTATTCACAGTAGCGAGCCGCAGATGGCAAGAGGCTTCGAGTCTCTTCAGCAATTATGGCGCCATCGATTTTCTTTTGTTTTACAGATGAGGGCTCAGGCCTCCTGGGCCCGGCGCTCCTCTACACAGTTAATACACAATTGTTCTGGAATATATGTATATATATATATATATATATATATATATATATATATATATATATATATATATATATATATATATATATATATATATATATATATATGTCGTACCTAATAGCCAGAACGCACTTATCGGCCTACTATGCAAGGCCCGATTTGCCTAATAAGCCAAGTTTTCCTGAATTAATATATTTTCTCTAATTTTTTTCTTATGAAATGATAAAGCTACCCATTTCATTATGTATGAAGTCAATTTTTTTTTATTGGAGTTTAAATTAACGTAGATATATGACTGAACCTAACCAACCCTACCTAACCTAACCTAACCTATCTTTATAGATTAGGTTAGGTTAGGTAGCGGAAAAAGTTAGGTTAGGTTAGGTAGGTTAGGTAGTCGAAAAACAATTAATTCATGAAAACTTGGCTTATTAGGCAAATTGGGCCTTGCATAGTAGGCTGAGAAGTGAGTTCTGGCTACTAGGTACGACATATATATATATATATATATATATATATATATATATATATATATATATATATATATATATATATATATATGTATATATATATATATATATATATATATATATATATATATATATATATATATATATATATATATATATATATACGGGGAAGAGAAGGTTGGATGATATCGTTAAGATATCACCAGAGACCGGGCCTGGGCGGATGATGGCTCCTGGAGAGAAGATAACCAACATTGGAACCTTCACCATCGTGTTATCTTAGAGATGACGACGGTATTGGTGCCCCAGATAACGTCAGGTGAGTCGGGTCTATAACCTGAACGGGAGTGAACGCTAACACGTCATAGTGACGTCACACACCTTCACGCCATATTTAAAACACAACATTTTATCTCATATTTTCGTTACGTCAGGTTACAATATGTTACTTTAGGTTATGATATGTTAGCGGAGGTTACAATATGTTAGTTTAGGTCATAATAGGTCAGGTTAGATAGAATTAAGTGAGTTTAACATTGGTTTGAGTAGAGTACAGCGATGACGTAGAGGAATGCATGTTCTTCACAGGTATTAGACCCTACTCAGCTCCTGGAAGCACATAGCTATCAAGGCCTTGAGACTTAACCACATTGCGGGACCCAAGAGCTGAAGTTCAACCCCACAACTAGGTGAGTACACTGACCTACACAACCTACACTTAGGAGCCGGTCGGCCGAGCGGACAGCACGCTGTACTTGTGATCCTGTGGCCCCGGGTTCTATCCCAGGCGCCGGCGAGAAACAATGGGCAGAGTTTCTTTCACCCTATGCCCCTGTTACCTAGCAGTAAAATAGGTACCTGGGAGTTAGTCAGCTGTCACGGGCTGCTTCCTGGGGGTGGAGGCCTGGTCGAGGACCGGGCCGCGGGGACACTAAAGCCCCGAAATCATCTCAAGATAACCTCCACAACACCTCAAGATAACAATCATACTACAAGGATGAGGCTGGGGGGTGAACTGGTTGTTACAGGAGACGAGTAATTGAGTCGTTAATTTGCCCATGTGATTGGACACTATCTTGTCTACGGAGAGTAGACACAGACTCTACGAACAGCTCATCTACAATAGAATTATGATAGCCGGCGGGCTGTCCGCCTTGCTGACACGATGTTATGATAGCCGGCGGGCTGTCCGCCTTGCTGACACGATGTTGTGATAGCAGGCGAACTGTCCGCCTTGCTGACACCATGTTATGATAGCAGGCGGGCTGTCCGCCTTGCTGACACGATGTTATGATAGCAGGCGGGCTGTCCGCCTTGCTGACACGATGTTGTGATAGCAGGCGGGCTGTCCGCCTTGCTGACACGATGTTATGATAGCAGGCGGGCTGTCCACCTTGCTGACACCATGTTGTGATAGCAGGCGGGCTGTCCGCCTTGCTGACACGATGTTGTGATAGCAGGCGGGCTGTCCGCCTTGCTGACACGATGTTGTGATAGCAGGCGGGCTGTCCGCCCTGCTGACACGATGTTGTGATAGCAGGCGGGCTGTCCGTCTTGCTGACACGATGTTATGATAGCAGGCGGGCTGTCCGCCTTGCTGACACGATGTTATGATAGCAGGTGGGCTGTCCGCCTTGCTGACACCATGTTATGATAGCAGGCGGGCTGTCCGCCTTGCTGACACGATGTTGTGATAGCAGGCGGGCTGTCCGCCTTGCTGACACGATGTTATGATAGCAGGCGGGCTGTCCACCTTGCTGACACGATGTTGTGATAGCAGGCGGGCTGTCCGTCTTGCTGACACGATGTTATGATAGCAGGCGGGCTGTCCGCCTTGCTGACACGATGTTATGATAGCAGGCGGGCTGTCCGCCTTGCTGACACCATGTTATGATAGCAGGCGGGCTGTCCGCCTTGCTGACACGATGTTGTGATAGCAGGCGGGCTGTCCGCCTTGCTGACACGATGTTATGATAGCAGGTGGGCTGTCCGCCTTGCTGACACGATGTTGTGATAGCAGGCGGGCTGTCCGTCTTGCTGACACGATGTTATGATAGCAGGCGGGCTGTCCGCCTTGCAGACACGATGTTGTGATAGCAGGCGGGCTGTCCGCCTTGCTGACACCATGTTGTGATAGCAGGCGGGCTGTCCGCCTTGCTGACACGATGTTGTGATAGCAGGCGGACTGTCCGCCTTGCTGACACGATGTTGTGATAGCAGGCGGACTGTCCGCCTTGCTGACACGATGTTGTGATAGCAGGCGGGCTGTCCGCCTTGCTGACACCATGTTGTGATAGCAGGCGGGCTGTCCGCCTTGCTGACACGATGTGTGGGTGTTGGCAGCTAAGCTAAGCTGGCTCCCTCTTGTCAGGGAGCTGTGAGTGTGTGAGAGGTTCTTCACATGTGTGAACCACCAGCTGTGGGAGTGGGGCATCTCATCTTGGGCCACCAGCTGTGGGAGTGGGGCGTCTCATCTTGGGCCACCAGCTGTGGGAGTGGGGCGTCTCATCTTGGGCCACCAGCTGTGGGAGCGGGGCGTCTCATCTTGGGCCACCAGCTGTGGGAGTGGGGCATCTCATCTTGGGCCACCAGCTGTGGGAGTGGGGCGTCTCATCTTGGGCCACCAGCTGTGGGAGTGGGGCGTCTCATCTTGGGCCACCAGCTGTGGGAGTGGGGCGTCTCATCTTGGGCCACCAGCTGTGGGAGTGGGGGGTCTCATCTTGGGCCACCAGCTGTGGGAGTGGGGCGTCTCATCTTGGGCCACCAGCTGTGGGAGCGGGGCGTCTCATATTGGGCCACCAGCTGTAGGAGTGGGGGATCTCATCTTGGGCCACCAGCTGTGGGAGTGGGGGTCTCATCTTGGGCCACCAGCTGTAGGAGTGGGGGATCTCATCTTGGGCCACCAGCTGTGGGAGTGGGGGTCTCATCTTGGGCCACCAGCTGTGGGAGTGGGGGTCTCATCTTGGGCCACCAGCTGTGGGAGTGGGGCGTCTCATCTTGGGCCACCAGCTGTGGGAGTGGGGGTCTCATCTTGGGCCACCAGCTGTGGGAGTGGGGGTCTCATCTTGTGCCACCAGCTGTGGGAGTGGGGGTCTCATCTTGGGCCACCAGCTGTGGGAGTGGGGGTCTCATCTTGGGCCACCAGCTGTAGGAGTGGGGGATCTCATCTTGGGCCACCAGCTGTGGGAGTGGGGGTCTCATCTTGGGCCACCAGCTGTGGGAGTGGGGCGTCTCATCTTGGGCCACCAGCTGTGGGAGTGGGGCGTCTCATCTTGGGCCACCAGCTGTGGGAGTGGGGGGTTTGGATAGCGTGAGCTGCTAGAGTTAATGATATTGTCGGCCCCACCATCAGATAGCAGCTGAGGGCAGGGATGGTGGGAGGGTGTGAGAGAGAGGGAGAGGGAGAGGGAGGGTGAGTGAGGGAGGGTGAGGGGGAGGGATGGAGGGAAGGGAGGTGAAAGTGAGATGGTGTGATAATAGTGAGAAAATAAGAGTTATGAATGAAGAGAGGATTGGTTGGGGGATTAAGATGAAAGAACTCCATGATGTGAGAAGCACAGATAGCAGTGACCCCCCCTCACCAGAGAGAGAGAGAGAGAGAGAGAGAGAGAGAGAGAGAGAGAGAGAGAGAGAGAGAGAGAGAGAGAGAGAGAGAGAGAGAGAGAGAGAGAGAGAGACAGAGAGAGACAGACAGAGAGAGACAGACAGACAGACAGAGAGCACCGGCCTATCTTCAAGACGACACAGTAACCAACCATACACCAGAGAGGAAATGCCGACTGCTACGAGACTCATTAATCAGCCGAAGCTATTTCTTCCACGACTCTTTCTTTGGACTGGTTGGTAGAGCGTGGGCCTGGCTTCTTGCAGGGGCGGGGGATCGATGCTCGATACACCAATTGGGTGGCTTCCCCCCTTCCGTCAGTGTCATATGCCACCTGCTCCTCTGACAAGCCTGTCAAGCCATATATATAGTCACGCTGGCTTAGTGCTTCGCCTCCTAATACATTTATTTCTGTGCAACAGGTCAACACAGGCGCAAAGACGGCTTCTAGATACCTGAGTCAGGTGTGTAGTCAGGTGTGTAGTCAGGTATATAGTCAGGTGTGTAGTCAGGTATATAGTCAGGTATGTAGTCAGATGTGTAGTCAGGTATATAGTCAGGTGTGTAGTCAGGTATATAGTCAGGTGAGTATTCAGGTATATAGCCAGGTGTGTAGTCAGGTATGTAGTTAGGTGTGCAGTCAGGTGTGTAGTCAGGTATACAGTCAGGTGTGTAGTCAGGTATACAGTCAGGTATGTAGTGAGGTATATAGAAGGATGGACAACATCTGGCGCAGCAGGCCGTCCACACCAGCGACCCCAACGTCAAGAAACTGTCGTGCTAGACATGTGCCTTAACCTAACCTACCACAACACCCAAGAACAGAAAATGGGACAATATGTCAATTTGAGGATCACTCATCAAGGGTGATCTCTTCTAACACCGGCAACTGGTCGGGCTCACGTGGCTACACTCCCTAGCCCAACCGCTTAGGCTGGACGGTAGAGCGACGGTCTCGCTTCCTGCAGGTCGGCGTTCAATCCCCCGACACACACACACACACACACACACACACACACACACACACACACGCACACACACACACACACACACACACACACACACACACACACCTAAGATAATAGTGACAGTCATTTACAACCCTCCCCTAAATGACAGAAGACCTAGACAGGAGTTTGATAGGAACAACATGGCAACTATTAATATAATAGAGAGAGCAGCTTCAGTTGCCTGCAGGAATGGCTCAAGACTCTTAATCATGGGTGATTTCAACCAGGGAAAGATAGACTGGGAGAATGGGGACCCACATGGTGGTGCAGATACGTGGCGAGCTAAACTCTTGGAAGTGGCAACAAGGAATTTTCTGAGCCAGCATGTCAAGGAACCCACAAGAATGAGAGGCAATGATGAACCAGCTAGACTCGACTTAATATTCACCCTAAATGAGTCAGAAATAAGGGAAGTCAAAGTTGAAGCCCCCATAGGAATGAGTGACCACAGTGTACTGACCTTTGAGTACTTGGTGGAGGTAGGGATAACCTATCCAAGGATGGGAGTGGAGGGGAAAAGACTGAATTACCGAAGAGGAAAATATGACGAGATGAGGAACTTCCTAATGGGAATACCATGGGAAACAGAACTTAGAGACAAGAATGTGCAGGTCATGATGGATATTGTCACCCAAAAGTGCCAGGAAGCTGCAGACAGGTTTATCCCCGTCCAAAAGGAGAAAAACGAAAAACAACAGAAAAACCCATGGTTCAACCAGGAATGTAAGGTAGCGAAACAACTGAGTAAAAGAACATGGAGAAACTACAGAAATAACAGAACACCAGAGAGCAGGGAGAGGTACCAGAGGGCCAGAAATGAGTACATCAGAGTGAGGAGGGAAGCAGAGAGACAGTTTGAAAATGACATCGCGAGTAAAGCCAAGACCCAACCAAAGCTGCTCCACAGCCATATCAGGAGGAAAACAGCAGTGAAGGAACAAGTGATGAAGCTGCGGAAAGGGGAGAACAGATACACAGAGAATGACAAGGAGGTGTGTGAAGAACTCAACAAGAGATTCCAGGAGGTCTTCACAATAGAACAAGGAGAAGCCCCTGCACTAAATGAGGAGGCGGCAACCTTGGAAACCTTGGAGGAATTTGACCTCACCAGTGATGAGGTCAAAAGGTGTCTGCTGGAGCTAGATGTGACAAAGGCTGTTGGGCCTGATAGAATCTCACCATGGATACTAAAGGAAGGTGCAGAAGCACTAAGTGTGCCACTCTCTATGGTGTATAACAGGTCACTGGAAACAGGAGACTTACCAGAAAGTTGGAAGACAGCTAACGTGGTCCCAATATACAAAAAGGGTGACAGGCAAGAGGCACTGAATTACAGGCCAGTTTCCTTAACTTGTATACCATGCAAGGTGCTGGAGAAGATCGTGAGGAAAAGGCTCGTAGAGCATCTGGAGGGAAATAACTTTGTAACGCACCACCAACATGGGTTCAGAGATGGTAAATCGTGCCTCACAGGGTTAATAGAATTTTATGACCAGGCAACGAAAATTAGGCAGGAAAGAGAAGGGTGGGCCGACTGCATTTTCCTGGATTGCCAAAAAGCCTTCGACACAGTACCCCATAAAAGGCTGTTAAAAAAGTTGGAGCAACAGGCAGGAGTAAAAGGGAAGGTGCTCCAGTGGATAAGGGAGTACTTAAGCAACAGGAAACAGCGAGTAACGGTGAGGGGGAAGACATCAGAGTGGCGAGATGTCACCAGCGGAGTCCCACAGGGCTCAGTACTTGGACCCATCCTGTTTCTAATATATGTGAACGATCTTCCAGAGGGTATAGACTCATTCCTCTCGATGTTTGCTGATGATGCAAAAATTATGAGAAGAATCAAGACGGATGAAGATAGACAGAGACTACAGGATGACCTGAATAAACTGGAGGAATGGTCTAGAAAATGGCTGCTGAAGTTCAACTCTGGAAAGTGTAAGGTGATGAAATTAGGCGAAGGGAGCAGGAGGCTGAACACAAGGTATCATCTGGGAGGGGAAATCCTGCAAGAATCAAATAGAGAGAAGGATCTGGGGGTTGATATCACACCGAACCTGTCCCCAGAGGCCCACATCAAAAGAATATCATCAGCGGCATATGCTAGACTGGCCAACATAAGAACTGCCTTCAGAAACTTGTGTAAGGAATCTTTCAGAACCCTGTATACCACTTATGTAAGACCAATCCTGGAGTATGCAGCTCCAGCCTGGAGTCCATACCTAGTTAAACACAAGACAAAGTTAGACAAGATTCAGCGGTATGCCACCAGGCTCGTCCCGGAACTGAGAGGATTGAGCTACGAGGAAAGGCTAAAGGAGCTGAACCTCACATCCCTGGAAAACAGAAGAGTAAGGGGAGACATGATAACCACCTACAAAATTCTCAGGGGAATTGACAGGGTGGACAAAGACAAACTCTTCAGCACGGGTGGGACACGAACAAGGGGACACAGGTGGAAACTTAGTACCCAGATGAGCCACAGAGACGTTAGAAAGAATTTTTTCAGTGTCAGAGTAGTTAATAAATGGAACGCACTAGGAAGTGATGTGGTGGAGGCTGACTCCATACACAGTTTCAAATGTAGGTATGATAGAGCCCAGTAGGCTCAGGAATCTGTACACCAGTTGATTGACAGTTGAGAGGCGGGACCAAAGAGCCAAAGCTCAACCCCCGCAAGCACAATTAGGTGAGTACAATTAGGTGAGTACACACACACACACACACACACACACACATGTTTGCGGATGACGCAAAGTTGATGAGAAGAGTTGTGACAGATGAGGATTGCAGGATCCTCCAAGAGGACCTGAACAGTTTGCAGAGATGGTCAGAGAAATGGCTACTGGAATTCAACACGAGCAAATGTAAAGTTATGGAAATGGGACTAGGTGATAGGAGACCAAAGGGACAGTACACAATGAAGGGGAACAGCCTACCTGTAACGACGCGCGAAAGAGACCTGGGGGTGGACGTAACACCTAATCTATCTCCTGAGGCACATATTAATAGGATAACGACAGCAGCGTACTCTACACTGGCAAAAGTTAGAACATCATTCAGAAACCTAAGTAAGGAGGCATTTAGGGCGCTTTACACTGCCTACGTGAGGCCAGTCTTAGAGTATGCCGCCTCATCATGGAGTCCCCATCTGAAGAAGCATATAATGAAACTGGAAAAGGTTCAGAGGTTTGCAACGAGACTCGTCCCAGAGCTACGAGGGATGGGGTATGAGGAGCGCCTGAGGGAACTGTGCCTTACGACACTAGAAAGAAGAAGGGAGAGGGGGGACATGATAGGAACGTATAAGATACTCAGAGGGATTGACAGAGTGGACATAGACGAAATGTTCACACGGAATAGTAACAGAACGAGGGGACATGGATGGAAGCTTGAAACTCAGATGAGTCACAGAGATGTTAGGAAGTTTTCTTTTAGCGTGAGAGTAGTGGGAAAATGGAATGCACTTCAGGAACAGGTTGTGGAAGCAAATACTATTCATAATTTTAAAACCAGGTATGATAGGGAAATGGGACAGGAGTCATTGCTGTAAACAACCGATGCTCGAAAGGCGGGATCCAAGAGTCAATGCTCGATCCTGCAGACACAACTAGGCGAGTACAACTAGGTGAGTACACACACACACACACACACACACACACACACACACACACACACACACAGAGAGGTGTGTGAGGAACTCAACAAGAGGTTCCAGGAGGTCTTCACAATAGAACAGGGTGAGGTCACTGTGCTAGGAGAAAGGGAGGTAAACCAGGCGGCCTTGGAGGAGTTCGAAATTACGAGAGAGGAGGTCAAGAGACACCTGCTGGATCTGGATGTTAGAAAGGCGGTTGGTCCAGATGGGATCTCACCATGGGTACTGAAAGAGTGTGCAGAGGCACTTTGCTTGCCACTCTCCATAGTGTATAGTAAATCACTAGAGACGGGAGACCTACCAGAAATATGGAAGACGGCGAATGTGGTCCCAATATACAAAAAGGGCGACAGACAAGAGGCACTGAACTACAGGCCAGTGTCCTTGACTTGTATACCATGCAAGGTGATGGAGAAGATCGTGAGAAAAAACCTGGTAACACATCTGGAGAGAAGGGACTTCGTGACAAATCGCCAACATGGATTCAGGGAGGGTAAATCTTGCCTTACAGGCTTGATAGAATTCTACGATCAGGTGACACAGATTAAGCAAGAAAGAGAGGGCTGGGCGGACTGCATTTTCTTGGATTGTCGGAAAGCCTTTGACACAGTACCGCATAAGAGGCTGGTACATAAGCTGGAGAGACAGGCAGGTGTAGCTGGTAAGGTGCTCCAGTGGATAAGGGAGTATCTAAGCGATAGGAAGCAGAGAGTTACGGTGAGGGGTGAGACCTCCGATTGGCGTGAAGTCACCAGTGGAGTCCCACAGGGCTCTGTACTCGGTCCTATCTTGTTTCTGATATATGTAAATGATCTCCCGGAGGGTATCGATTCATTTCTCTCAATGTTTGCGGACGATGCTAAAATTATGAGAAGGATTAAAACAGAAGAGGACTGTTTGAGGCTTCAAGAAGACCTAGACAAGCTGAAGGAATGGTCGAACAAATGGTTGCTAGAGTTTAACCCAACCAAATGTAATGTAATGAAGATAGGTGTAGGGAGCAGGAGGCCAGATACAAGGTATCATCTGGGAGAGGAAATTCTTCAGGAGTCAGAGAAGGAAAAAGACTTTGGGGTTGATATCACGCCAGACCTGTCTCCTGCAGCACATATCAAGCGGATAACATCAGCGGCATATGCCAGGCTGGCCAACATACGAACGGCATTCAGAAACTTGTGTAAAGAATCATTCAGAACTTTGTATACCACATATGTCAGGCCAATCCTGGAGTATGCAGCCCCAGCATGGAGTCCATATCTAGTCAAGGATAAGACTAAACTGGAAAAGGTTCAAAGGTTTGCCACCAGACTAGTACCCGAGCTGAGAGGTATGAGCTACGAGGAGAGACTACGGGAATTAAACCTCACTTCGCTGGAAGACAGAAGAGTTAGGGGGGACATGATCACCACATTCAAGATTCTGAAGGGGATTGATAGGGTAGATAAAGACAGTCTATTTAACACAAGGGGAACACGCACAAGGGAACACAGGTGGAAACTGAGTGCCCAAATGAGCCACAGAGATATTAGAAAGAACTTTTTTAGTGTCAGAGTGGTTGACAAATGGAATGCATTAGGGGGTGATGTGGTGGAGGCTGACTCCATACACAGTTTCAAGTGTAGATATGACAGAGCCCGATAGGCTCAGGAATCTGTACACCTGTTGATTGACGGTTGAGAGGCGGGACCAAAGAGCCAGAGCTCAACCCCCGCAAACACAACTAGGTGAGTACAACTAGGTGAGTACACATACACACACACACACACACACGTGAGTGAGTACACGCACACAGCAGCCCATAGCAGCTGTCTAACACCCACATATATCTATTTACTGCGAGGTGAACAGGTACATCGGGTGAAAAAAAAACCACGCTGCCTATTTGTTTGTGCCCCGGCCGGGACTCGAACACAGGTGGGAAGGTGGGTGTCGGCGGGTGTGTGGCGCCGGGGGGGGTGGGGGTGAGGAGGGTGTCAGCGGTCACGGGTGTTACGGAGACAGCGGCGCGGAACGGTCGTTAGCGGCTCGTTAGCGCGGCTCTGATAAGTTAATCGCTAGTCTCGAGGTATCAAGACCGGTTAGGCTTAAATTAATGCTAAATAGTACGCTGTAGACCCGTCACACGCGCGTGTGTGAACGCTCTCGTACTCCGGTCAGACGCGCGTGCACGGTGCACGCTGGAAGACAGAAGAATTAGAGGGGACATGATCACCACATTCAAGATTCTCAAGGGAATTGATAGGGTAGATAAAGACAGGCTATTTAACACAAGGGGCACACGCACAAGGGGACACAGGTGGAAACTGAGCGCCCAAATGAGCCACAGAGATATTAGAAAGAACTTTTTTAGTGTCAGAGTGGTTGACAAATGGAATGCATTAGGGGGTGATGTGGTGGAGGCTGACTCCATACACAGTTTCAAGTGTAGATATGACAGAGCCCGATAGGCTCAGGAATCTGTACACCTGTTGATTGACGGTTGAGAGGCGGGACCAAAGAGCCAGAGCTCAACCCCCGCAAACACAACTAGGTGAGTACAACTAGGTGAGTACACATACACACACACACACACACACGTGAGTGAGTACACGCACACAGCAGCCCATAGCAGCTGTCTAACACCCACATATATCTATTTACTGCGAGGTGAACAGGTACATCGGGTGAAAAAAAAACCACGCTGCCTATTTGTTTGTGCCCCGGCCGGGACTCGAACACAGGTGGGAAGGTGGGTGTCGGCGGGTGTGTGGCGCCGGGGGGGGTGGGGGTGAGGAGGGTGTCAGCGGTCACGGGTGTTACGGAGACAGCGGCGCGGAACGGTCGTTAGCGGCTCGTTAGCGCGGCTCTGATAAGTTAATCGCTAGTCTCGAGGTATCAAGACCGGTTAGGCTTAAATTAATGCTAAATAGTACGCTGTAGACCCGTCACACGCGCGTGTGTGAACGCTCTCGTACTCCGGTCAGACGCGCGTGCACGGTGCACGCTGGAAGACAGAAGAATTAGAGGGGACATGATCACCACATTCAAGATTCTCAAGGGAATTGATAGGGTAGATAAAGACAGGCTATTTAACACAAGGGGCACACGCACAAGGGGACACAGGTGGAAACTGAGCGCCCAAATGAGCCACAGAGATATTAGAAAGAACTTTTTTAGTGTCAGAGTGGTTGACAAATGGAATGCATTAGGCAGTGATGTGGTGGAGGCTGACTCCATACACAGTTTCAAGTGTAGATATGATAGAGCCCAGTAGGCTCAGGAACCTGTACACCAGTTGATTGACAGTTGAGAGGCGGGACCAAAGAGCCAGAGCTCAACACCCGCAAGCACATCTAGGTGAGCACACTTAGGTGGGTCCTCCAAGCCAGGAGTTAATATATGGAAAATTAATACAAAAGTTCAAATGTAAATATGATAATACTTAAGGGGAGGGTGGCGCCACATGCAGCGATCAGGGGGTTGAGAGGCGAGGCCCAAGAGCCGCAACACAACCCATGCACATAACCTCACCCAGCCAGTTACAAGCCCCGTCTCTCTGTGCCTTAACCTCACTGTTTAACCTCATCATCTCACTGATATGAGATGATTGTAGTTATGGCATCTGTCGAGGGGACTGGAGCCCAGGAGCTGAGTCTTTATTATTAGGGCCTCTCCACACGTGGTCTGCGTACATGTGTGCACACATGCCACAGCGCGTACACACGCGTGCGCACACACACATACACATATTTGCTGATGATGCTAAAATTATGAGGAGGATTAAGACAAGAGGAAGACAGTAGGAGGCTACAAGATGACCTAGACAGACTGCATGAATGGTCCAACAAATGGCTACTAAAGTTCAACCCGAGTAAATGTAAGGTAATGAAACTAGGGGGTAGAAACAGGAGGCCAGACACAGGATACAGAATAGGAGATGAAGTACTTAATGAAACAGACAGAGAGAAAGATCTAGGAGTTGATATCACACCAAACCTGTCTCCTGAAGCCCACATAAAGAGAATAACATCAGCGGCATACGCGAGGCTGGCTAACATCAGAACAGCCTTCAGGAACCTGTGTAAGGAATCATTCAGAATCTTGTACACCACATATGTAAGACCAATCCTGGAGTATGCGGCCCCAGCATGGAGCCCGTACCTTGTCAAGCACAAGACGAAGCTGGAAAAAGTCCAAAGGTATGCCACTAGACTAGTCCCAGAACTAAGAGGCATGAGTTACGAGGAAAGGCTGCGGGAAATGCACCTTACGACACTGGAAGACAGAAGAGTAAGGGGAGACATGATCACAACCTACAAAATCCTCAGAGGAATCGACCGGGTAAACAAGGATAAACTATTCAACACTGGTGGGACGCGAACAAGGGGACACAGGTGGAAACTGAGTACCCACATGAGCCACAGAGACGTTAGAAGGAACTTTTTCAGTGTCAGAGTAGTTAACAGGTGGAATGCATTAGGCAGTGATGTGGTGGAGGCTGACTCCATACACAGTTTATAATGTAGATATGATAGAGCCCAATAGGCTCAGGAACCTGTACACCAGTTGATTGACGGTTGAGAGGCGGGACCAAAGAGCCAGAGCTCAACCCCCGCAAGCACAACTAGGTGAGTACACAGTCCTGTGCGTTGGAGCCAGGGTGTGTGTACTCACCTAGCTGTGCTTGCGGGGGGTTGAAGTTTAGCTCTTTGGTCCCGCCTCTCAACTGTCAGTCAACACTGGCACTCACCTAGTAATGCTTGCCTTGAAGAGGTTGAGCTCCGGCTCTTTGGTCCCGCCTGTGCGTGTGTACCAAGCCCCCCCCCATACACACACACACACACACACACAATTAAGATCACCCAACAAACACCCCCCCCACTCCCCCTCCCCCCCCCCCCACACACAGCATAAACACACGCAAATACGTCAACACACACACACACACACCGACAAAAACAGCCAGAAAATCCAACATCCGGCAACCCCCCCCCACCTCCCCTTTTCTCTTGGGCCATCTGTCCTATTGTGGCCCCTCCCCCCCCCCCTGGGGCCCACACAATGGCCTCCCCCCCCCCCAGGCTGTTACAAGCCACGGGTATTTAAATCTCATCGTGCTGTAGTTACCCCACACCCACATGTCACGAGCCTCTCCCCATGGTCAGTGTTCTCTCACGTTTTCTAACTCATGTTGAGATAACATCTGCCTCAAAATAACCCTCTCTCAAGATAACCCCTATCAAGATAACCCCCTCTCAAGATAAACCCTTCTCAAGATAACCCCCTCTCAAGATAACCCCTTCTCAAGATAAACCCTTCTCAAGATAAACCCCTCAAGATAACTGTCTCAAGATAACCCCTTCTCAAGATAACCCCCTCTCAAGATAACCCCTCTCAAGATAACCCCCTCTCAAGATAACCCCCCTCTCAAGATAACCCCTCTCAAGATAAACCCCTCTCAAGATAACCCCCTCTCAAGATAAACCCTTCTCAAGATAACCCCCTCTCAAGATAACCCCTCTCAAGATAACCCCTCTCAAGATAACCCCCTCTCAAGATAATCCCTCTCAAGATAACCCCCTCTCAAGATAAACCCTTCTCAAGATAACCCCCTCTCAAGATAACCCCCTCTCAAGATAACCCCCCTCTCAAGATAACCCCTCTCAAGATAAACCCCTCTCAAGATAACCCCCTCTCAAGATAAACCCTTCTCAAGATAACCCCCTCTCAAGATAACCCCCTCTCAAGATAAACCCTTCTCAAGATAACCCCCTCTCAACATAAACCCTCTCAAGATAACCCCTCTCAATATAACCCCCTCTCAACATAACCCCTCTCAAGATAACCCCTCTCAAGATAACCCCCTCTCAAGATAGATGTTTTTCAGTCTATGTTTATGTCTAAATCTACAAGTTTATGTTGGTTTCTTCCAACTTCCAACTTCAGTTGGAAGTTGGGAGTTAAGAGGGATAAGTCCACTTCTATCTTCTGTCTATGTTGGTTTCTGGACCTCATACTGACTCATGTGGTCAGTGTGACACTGAGTGTGACAGTATCTTAACTAGCCATTGGCTAAGTGGTATAAATCTGGGGCCTGATTCACGAAGCGGTTACGCAAGCACTTACGAACCTGGGGCCAGACTCACGAAGCGGTTACGCAAGCACTTACGAACCTGGGGCCAGATTCACGAAGAATTTACGCAAGCACTTACGAACCTGGGGCCAGATTCACGAGGCAGTTACGCAAGCACTTACGAATCTGGGGTCAGATTCACGAAGCAGTTACGCAAGCACTTACTAACCTGGGGCCAGATTCACGAAGCGGTTACGCAAGCACTTACGAACCTGGGGCCAGACTCACGAAGCGGTTACGCAAGCACTTACGAACCTGGGGCCAGACTCACGAAGCGGTTACGCAAGCACTTACGAACCTGGGGCCAGATTCACGAAGAATTTACGCAAGCACTTACGAACCTGGGGCCAGATTCACGAGGCAGTTACGCAAGCACTTACGAATCTGGGGTCAGATTCACGAAGCAGTTACGCAAGCACTTACTAACCTGGGGCCAGATTCACGAAGCGGTTACGCAAGCACTTACGAACCTGGGGCCTGATTCACGAAGCATTTACGCAAGCACTTACGAACCTGGGGCCAGATTCACGAAGCAGTTATGCAAGCACTTACGAACTTAGGGCCAGATTCACGAAGCATTTACGCAAGCACTTACGAACGTGTACATCTGTTCTCCATCTTTGGCGGCTTTGTTTACAATTATTAAACAGTTAATGAGCTCCGAAGCACCAGGAGGCTGTTTATAACAATAACAACAGTTGATTGGCAAGTTTACATGCTTGTAAACTGTTTAATAAATGTAACCAAAGCCGTCAAAGATTGAGGAAAGATGTACACGTTCGTAAGTGCTTGCGTAACTGCTTCGTGAATCTGGCGCCCTGCTTTATGTATATATGTATAAAGGTAGAGACGATAATGTAGAATTATACATAGGTATACTCACCTAGTTGTACTCACCTAGTTGTGGTTGCAGGGGTTGAGCTTCGGCTCTTTGGTCCCGCCTCTCAAGACACATGTATACTGTATACATAGGTGTATACATAGGTGTATACATAGGTGTATACATGGGTGTGAGGTGTCTCTTGCTGTTAGGATACAACGCAAGAAGGTGTTTTGGAGCAGTTTGAATTACACCTGAGATATAATTCATGTAGGAAATATTTTCTTCTTGCAGGTCTGGGTTCGATCCCCGTTGGTTTAAGTGGTTATAGTCACAGTTGCTTAGTCTGTCGCGTATCCCTGCCAAGGATAGTCATACTGGCTTAGTGTTTTCTTACGATAGTTAAATGATCTTTAGACAGGTCCACAGAATACTTCTGAGTTCACTTAAGAGATCTGTGGCACTTACGAGGTCGTGGCGGCATTTACTAAACTGTTTACGAGGTCGGAAGTCTTAATTGTTATGACTTACGAGGTTGTAAACTCCACAACCCGAGATTGTTATAAACAACATCGTGGCGCTTCGGGGCTCATAACCTGTTTAATATATGTAAACACACCCGCCATGATTGTGGAAAGATGTAGAGGTTTCGTAAGTGGTGGCGTAAATGCTTGGTGAATCCCGGGCCCCCTGATCTTACGAGCTCCGTCCGGCCAGACATGTGTCGACCCTTTGTCGGAGCCCACACTTGTCTAACCCCCCCTCCCCCCCCCCCCCCCCCTCCCTGGCCCCCCCCCCTCCCTGGCCCCCCACCCCCCCTCTTCGACCCATAACACAATACGAAATAAACAAAAATCTAATTTATACCCTTGATTCCCCCAATCTCTTGCGAAACCTGTACATCTTTCCTTACTCCTGACGGCCTTATATACATGTATTAAAGCAGGTTATGAGCACCGAAGCGCCTCGGGTTGTGGAGTTTACAAGCTGGTAAACTGTTTACTATATGTAAACACCGCCGCCATGATTGGGGAGGGGGAAGATGTAGAGGTTTCGTAAGGAGCTTCGTCGCTGCCTGCTGTCACCCGGGTGTAAGTTAGTGTTGTGTATACAGTCACCGGGAGGTGTCGCTGGCTGCTCTCTCCTCATACTGTAGTAGTGAGGGAGAGGTGAGGGAGAGGTGAGGGAGAGGTGAGGGAGAGGTGAGGGAGAGGTGAGGGAGGGATGAGGCAGGTGAGTAATGAGGGATGAGGCACTATAACTGTGGCAGTATACGTGTGAGGGAGGACTATGACGCAGCATACACACCCAAGACAGTACTATGACGCAGCATACACCCAAGACAGTACTATGACGCAGCATACACACCCAAGACAGTACTATGACGCAGCATACACACCCAAGACAGTACTATGACGCAGCATACACCCAAGACAGTACTATGACGCAGCATACACACCCAAGACAGTACTATGACGCAGCATACACACCCAAGACAGTACTATGACGCAGCATACACCCAAGACAGCATAATCTACCCATAGATGTGAGTGCTGTAGGTGTGTCATAAGGTGAGTACAGCTTACCCAGCGTGCCAAGAGCCGCGGACCAATACCTTAGCCTCGTGTCAGAACAATATCACACTAATTATACCACGAGCCACACCACCGTGCCCCTCGCCTGCCCAGCCGCCGCCAGGGGCAAAAAGAAAGAAAAATCGGTGCCATAGGGTAAATAAAAAGGGCTCCCCATTCCCCCCCTATACAGACCCCAGGGCGTTACGGGCTGTTGCTTGCCACCTCCCCCCCACCTACCACCCCCCCTTCCTCATGTCCAGAACCATGCACTCTGGCCTGTGACACGGGATTCAGCTTCATGGAATATATCTATTATGTGTATATTCATGGGTTGAGTCATGTGGTTGATGCAGTAGGCTGCGGGGCGGTGGGTGGAGGGTGTTGTGGTGGTGAGGGCCGGGCTGGCCACCTGTCCCCCCGGTGCGCTGAGCTGCTGGCCAATGGATCAGAACACACGGAGAACAAAAGGCGTCTTGTTACAGGGTGAAGAATGGAGTAGAGAGGACCCTTGGCCATATGTCCACGCTATTCCAAGCCAATTAATGATCACGTGGAGTTAAACGCAATAACGACATTTGCGCATAGCGGCCATTGTTGACGCCTCTAGGCACGCCGCTGGCCGGCGTATCACGTAGCTCTTGTGTAAGATGAAAGTATGACGTTATCCATATATATTTTTCCCCGTAAGGGTACCATGAACTACACCAATGTGTTAACATTGATGGATAAACGTACATTGGATTATTTGGGTCAGTCTCCCCTTGGCAGTGTTGCCACCATGTAAACAAATGCGCCTCGGTAACAACTTTTTATTTGATTTATTTATAATATGTAACTTCCCGTGTTCTATTGATCTCCAAGGAAAGTTAATATATCTATTAATCTTTTGATACTAAATAGAGAACTTTGATAACAATTAGAGAACCATTCTTAATGTAAATCAAATCAATCATATAGTGAAGCCTGACAACTTGTGTGTTCTCGGCCGTGATTGGCAGATGTTGCCAGAACTGTTATCATAAATCTATATTACATCTATTACTGTTCCAAGTCTTTAATTTAAGCTCTGGTGTGAAACCTTTCAGTGTGATGTTGCCTCTAGGTCACCCAACTACTAGTTCACTAGTTCCCTTACCACACACCTCGCCATTTATGGCCAGCATACACATATATACAACCAGCATACACACATATACAACCAGCATACACATATATACAACCAGCATACACATATATACATACATACAACCAGCATACACACATATACAACCAGCATACACATATATACAACCAGCATACACACATATACAACCAGCATACACATATATACAACCAGCATACACATATATACAACCAGCATACACATATATACATACATACAACCAGCATACATATATATACATATATACAACCAGCATACATATATATACATATATACAACCAGCATACATATATATACATATTTTCCTGTATCCTATATAGGCAGTGTTAAAGAACTGTTACAGGGTGAGGGAGGGTGACTGAGGCACCAGCAGGGTGAGCGAGGGTGACTGAGGCACCAGCAGGGTGACTGAGGCACCAGCAGGGTGACTGATGCACCAGCAGGGTGAGGGAGGGTGACTGAGGCACCAGCAGGGTGAGCGAGGGTGACTGAGGCACCAGCAGGGTGAGCGAGGGTGACTGAGCCACCAGCAGGGTGAGCGAGGGTGACTGAGGCACCAGCAGGGTGAGCGAGGGTGACTGAGGCACCAGCAGGGTGACTGAGGCACCAACAGGGTGACTGAGGCACCAGCAGGGTGAGGGAGGGTGACTGAGGCACCAGCAGGGTGAGGGAGGGTGACTGAGGCACCAGCAGGGTGAGCGAGGGTGACTGAGGCACCAGCAGGGTGAGCGAGGGTGACTGAGGCACCAGCAGGGTGAGCGAGGGTGACTGAGGCACCAGCAGGGTGAGGGAGGGTGACTGAGGCACCAGCAGGGTGAGGCACCAGCAGGATGAGGGAGGGTGACTGAGGCACCAGAGGGTGAGGGAGGGTGACTGAGACACCAGCAGGGTGAGGGAGGGTGACTGAGGCACCAGCAGGGTGAGGGAAGGTGACTGAGGCACAAGCAGGGTGACTGAGGCACCAGCAGGGTGAGGGAGGGTGACTGAGGCACCAGCAGGGTGAGGGGGAGGGGGGTGACTGAGGCACCAGCAGGGTGAGGGAGGGTGACTGTGGCACCAGCAGGGTGACTGAGGCACCAGTAGGGTGACTGAGGCACCAGCAGGGTGACTGAGGCGCCAGCAGGGTGAGGGAGGGTGACTGAGGCACCAGCAGGGTGAGGGAGGGTGACTGAGGCACCAGCAGGGTGACTGAGGCACCAGCAGGGTGACTGAGGCACCAGTAGGGTGACTGAGGCACCAGCAGGGTGACTGAGGCGCCAGCAGGGTGAGGGAGGGTGACTGAGGCACCAGCATGGTGACTGAGGCGCCAGCAGGGTGAGGGAGGGTGACTGAGGCACCAGCAGGGTGACTGAGGCACCAGCAGGGTGACTGAGGCACCAGCAGGGTGACTGAGGCGCCAGCAGGGTGAGGGAGGGTGACTGAGGCACCAGCAGGGTGACTGAGGCGCAAGCAGGGTGAGGGAGGGTGACTGAGGCACCAGCAGGGTGAGGGAGGGTGACTGAGGCACCAGCAGGGTGAGAGAGGGTGACTGAGGCACCAGCAGGGTGACTGAGGCACCAGCAGGGTGACTGAGGCACCAGCAGGGTGACTGAGGCACCAGCAGGGTGACTGAGGCACCAGCAGGGTGAGGGAGGGTGACTGAGGCACCAGCAGGGTGAAGGGGAGGGGGTGACTGAGGCACCAGCAGGGTGAGGGAGGGTGACTGAGGCACCAGCAGGGTGACTGAGGCACCAGTAGGGTGACTGAGGCACCAGCAGGGTGACTGAGGCGCCAGCAGGGTGAGGGAGGGTGACTGAGGCACCAGCAGGGTGAGGGAGGGTGACTGAGGCACCAGCAGGGTGACTGAGACACCAGCAGGGTGACTGAGGCACCAGTAGGGTGACTGAGGCACCAGCAGGGTGACTGAGGCGCCAGCAGGGTGAGGGAGGGTGACTGAGGCACCAGCAGGGTGAGGGAGGGTGACTGAGGCACCAGCAGGGTGACTGAGGCACCAGCAGGGTGACTGAGGCACCAGTAGGGTGACTGAGGCACCAGCAGGGTGACTGAGGCGCCAGCAGGGTGAGGGAGGGTGACTGAGGCACCAGCAGGGTGACTGAGGCACCAGTAGGGTGACTGAGGCACCAGCAGGGTGACTGAGGCACCAGCAGGGTGACTGAGGCACCAGTAGGGTGACTGAGGCACCAGCAGGGTGACTGAGGCGCCAGCAGGGTGAGGGAGGGTGACTGAGGCACCAGCAGGGTGAGGGAGGGTGACTGAGGCACCAGCAGGGTGAGGGGGGTGACTGAGGCACCAGCAGGGTGAGGGAGGGTGACTGAGGGACCAGCAGGGTGACTGAGGCACCAGCAGGGTGAGGGAGGGTGACTGAGGGACCAGCAGGGTGACTGAGGCACCAGCAGGGTGAGGGAGGGTGACTGAGGCACCAGCAGGGTGACTGAGGCACCAGCAGGGTGACTGAGGCGCCAGCAGGGTGACTGAGTCACCAGCAGGGTGACTGAGGCGCCAGCAGGGTGACTGAGGCGCCAGCAGGGTGACTGAGGCACCAGCAGGGTGACTGAGGCGCCAGCACGGTGACTGAGGCGCCAGCAGGGTGACTGAGGCGCCAGCAGGGTGACTGAGGCACCAGCAGGGTGACTGAGGCGCCAGCACGGTGACTGAGGCGCCAGCAGGGTGACTGAGTCACCAGCAGGGTGACTGAGGCGCCAGCAGGGTGACAGGCACCAGCAGGGTGACTGAGGCGCCAGCAGGGTGACTGAGGCGCCAGCAGGGTGACTGAGGCGCCAGCAGGGTGACTGAGGCGCCAGCAGGGTGAGGGAGGGTGACTGAGGCGCCAGCAGGGTGACTGAGGCGCCAGCAGGGTGACTGAGGCATCAGCAGGGTGACTGAGGCGCCAGCAGGGTGACTGAGGCGCCAGCAGGGTGACTGAGGCGCCAGCAGGGTGAGGGAGGGTGACTGAGGCGCCAGCAGGGTGACTGAGGCGCCAGCAGGGTGACTGAGGCACCAGCAGGGTGACTGAGGCGCCAGCAGGGTGACTGAGGCACCAGCAGGGTGACTGAGGCACCAGCAGGGTGAGGGGGACAGATGTTATCAAAGGATTACCCTAATAGTATTGAGCTATCTTGCCCCGTGTGGAGGATTATAGTCATGGAGTGTCGCCCACTCCTCCTCCTCACTCTTTGTTCTCCCTCCCCTACCGGGGCCAGCCCCCCCCCCCCCCCCCCTGGAGGACCCTTTGCAATAGGTAGGGACGCAACTTTTGCAATAAATTGAGGCAAATATATATATATATATATATATATATATATATATATATATATATATATATCACAATGGTGTGCTTTCGTTGTAACATCACAAAAACTCACAGATACTTCCCATAATAGAATACAATGTTTTTGACTATTTGTCAAGAGCATAAACGAGATATAACACTGATTCCAGTGCCTCAAACCACCACACTTCCCCATGATGCAAATGCGTCACAATTTGCGTACCTTAGAGACATTAGTGAGGGGATGTGCGTGTGGCAACTGGTTCAAGCAAGTCTCCTTCAACATGTGAACACTTCTTCACTTCCTATAGTGTGGGACAACTCTCACTTATAATAATAAATACAGGAAGTACCACCTCTGACTGGAAGAAGGGGGACCCTTAGCCTCGGAGGAAAGCACACATTACCGGGGATGTTAATGTCTCCTCCAATACAGTGTCTATGTTCTTTTCTCCTAAAGTAGGAGGCCAGATACTCGGCACTCGCCTCACCCATTTGCAGGGGAACTCGTCTAAGGTATGGGGCTGACATAGGTTACTAAATGGTTTAAGAAATATTATCATTTATAAACAGTCCAAAGTGTGAAATATTTCGTGTGATTCTCCGAGAGTTTTAGTCATTGAAATACAATATTTTGTGAAGATATCCTCACAGTATACCCAAAATATGCCAGTGCAGGCTACTAAACACATGGCTCTGTATGACTAACCATCCTGCGAGATGGGGACTTGTATTACCACTGCTACCTTATTCAATCTTGTGTTGTTGATATCCTCAAAATGCATCCGGAGTCTGCCAGTGCAGACCGCTTATCACATGCCTCTGTATGACTAACCATCCTGTGTGATGGGGATTTTTTAGCATCACCTAGTTAGCTTTTTTGACACCCTGTACTCCACTTCATATAGTCTAGGGCAGCTGCACTAATGCAGATGTACCTCATGTATTAATACAAAAAAAAATTGTGAGCCTTGTACGGCTCTTACCGTGTTACCGTGTTAATAATATATTTTATGTAAGGAGAAGACTGGGAGGTGGAGAGGGACAAAGGGACGAGGTGAGGGACCAGAGTGACTGGGCCGGAGGGACCAAGGTATTAAGTGGGAGGACAGGGTGACCTACCCCCCCCCCTCACCTAACAGACAGAACACTCTTAACTCTGTATTAGACTCATGTCAGGACCGAGGGTCAGTCATCTCAGCAGAGAAAACAAAGATACACAATCGGCGCCCACCCAGGCAGGGAGGAGCTGTTCGCAAGATGCAACAGTCTGATGGCTCCCAACTTGACTATGTAAACAGATTCAAATACCTTGGCCTTGAGGTGCCACTGTATGGTCCTGTTGTATTCAGACTCTGTCGTCAGTATAAAGAGAGGCTCCGAGCTCTCAAGGCTGTTGCAGGTGATCACTCAGACTATGGTGCCAATGTCAGCATTGTCAAAATGCTGTACCTTGCATACATCAGATCTTTAGTGGATTATGCTGCACCTCTGCTTGCTGTGACGCCTGAAAGAAAGCTTGGAGGGCTTGACAAATTGCTGAACGAAGCCTTGAGGATAATCCTTGGGTGCCCTCGTACCACAAAGATACTTAATATGAGAAAGGAACTTAATATTCCGAGCGTTGTTGATCGTGTTACTGAAATTATCTGTCAAATTGGTATAAAAATGCTTAGGCTAACTCATCCTAACCCTTGCACAGAAGCCCTCCAGAATTTCTTTATTGAAGGTCAGCATTGTTCCAAATGGATAACTGGAACTGGAACTCAACTCAGAATGTATCAGGTTCATGATTTGTACCAAGAGAAACAACAACGGCACTTTCCTGCACCGTGGGAGGTTACACCCTTTCCAGTTTTAATCCCTCCCTTTCCACCCAAGAAGCAAATTAGAGATCAGCCCAAGCTTCGTCTTGAGGCAAAGCTCAACGCCTTAAGCCATATTGATGCTCTGTCCACAGAGCATTCTCTCTCTCTCTCAAATCACATACACTGATGGTTCCCTACACCGCACCACGGGTGCAGCTGGAAGTGCAGTTGTCCTGACAATGGGCGATGGCTTGTACTTTGAGTGGGGAGTCCGTATAAACAACTGGGCCTCTACCCTTCAGACTGAACTATTTGCCTTGATCCTTGCACTGAAATGTGTACAAGTCTCCAAACTTGATACATTAATTGTAAGTGACGCCTTATCATCCTTAAATGCTCTCAACTCTTTAAGACATAACTGTAACATGCTCGTGTCCGAAGCTAGACACAAATACAACAAAATTATTAAGGATGGTAACAGAGTCCATTTCATGTGGTCTCCATCTCATGTTGGCCTCCGAATGCATGATAGAGCTGATAAGTTAGCCAAAGAATCTGCCTTTAAAGGAGCCGTTGAGTGTAACCTTGGATTGTCAATGAGCAATCTGAGAGCAGCAGTACACCGAGAACTTCAACAAGATCTTGTAGATCTGAGGCAAAGTGAAATTGACACCAGTAATTCCATCTATCATCATACTATCATGCAAGAGGAGCCACACATCTATGGATCATCCAATAAAATCAGCAGACTTCTAGATGTTACTACTGCTCGGCTTAGACTCGGTTACAAGTATCTCTGGGAATTCTCATTATCTGCTGATGTAGACCTGACCAAATGTAAACTGTGTCAACAAAATTATTCGCACACCCTCCGTCACTATGTGATGGAGTGCGAAAAGACACGTGAATTTAGAGACAATTCTATAACCAATGTTCCAGCGATGTGTCAATATTTCATTCAAAATGATCTGCTACCAGAAATTTTAGCCAAATATCCCCAGTTTGCTAACTGTAGGTAGTAACTAAGTGATTGTAACCTATCCACCGCTGCCCACTGGATGGGGGGCTGTGTAACCTATCCACCGCTGCCCACTGGATGGGGGGCGGTGTAACCTATCCACCGCTGCCCACTGGATGGGGGGCGGTGTAACCTATCCACCGCTGCCCACTAGATGGGGGGCGGTGTAACCTATCCACCGCTGCCCACTAGATGGGGGGCGGTGTAACCTATCCACCGCTGCCCACTAGATGGGGGGCGGTGTAACCTATCCACCGCTGCCCACTGGATGGGGGGCTGTGTAACCTATCCACCGCTGCCCACTAGATGGGGGGCGGTGTAACCTATCCACCGCTGCCCACTGGATGGGGGGCGGTGTAACCTATCCACCGCTGCCCACTGGATGGGGGGCGGTGTAACCTATCCACCGCTGCCCACTAGATGGGGGACGGTGTAACCTATCCACCGCTGCCCACTGGATGGGGGGCTGTGTAACCTATCCACCGCTGCCCACTGGATGGGGGACGGTGTAACCTATCCATCGCTGCCCACTGGATGGGGGCGGTGTAACCTATCCACCGCTGCCCACTGGATGGGGGACGGTGTAACCTATCCATCGCTGCCCACTGGATGGGGGCGGTGTAACCTATCCACCGCTGCCCACTGGATGGGGGACGGTGTAACCTATCCATCGCTGCCCACTGGATGGGGGCGGTGTAACCTATGCACCGCTGCCCACTGGATGGGGGCGGTGTAACCTATCCACCGCTGCCCACTGGATGGGGGACGGTGTAACCTATCCATCGCTGCCCACTGGATGGGGGCGGTGTAACCTATCCACCGCTGCCCACTGGATGGGGGACGGTGTAACCTATCCATCGCTGCCCACTGGATGGGGGCGGTGTAACCTATCCACCGCTGCCCACTGGATGGGGGACGGTGTAACCTATCCATCGCTGCCCACTGGATGGGGGCGGTGTAACCTATCCACCGCTGCCCACTGGATGGGGGACGGTGTAACCTATCCACCGCTGCCCACTGGATAGGAGGCGATGTGCAGAACATATAAACATCACATTTTTAATGTACTGGTCTATCTTTTAAAAAAAACAAGTGACGTAGGTCTGACCAAGACGTATAACATGAGAGGACAGAGGCAATACGTCTAAAAAGCGACGTATGAAGCAAGAGAAGGTGATCCAAGATGGCGTCAGCTCGGGGCATTATGGCGGGAAAACCAGTGACGCGCCCTCTACCGGATTACCACGAACGCATCGGATTGGAACCCTCTCTTTGGGCCCAGATTAGGATCCAATTGTTTCGTTAATGGGATTACAAGCCACGGTAGAAGGCTCTTTTATTATCTCCTGTGAAGAGCCACACCTTGTTAGAGGGCTGTCAGCTGGCACTGGTTCAGGAGACTGTTGTTGCTGGCTGATGGTGGTGTGTTAGTTGGTTGTTAGTGTGTTGTTGTTGTTGTTGTTGCTGGCTGATGGTGGTGTGTTAGTTGGTTGTTAGTGTGTTGTTGTTGTTGTTGTTGCTGTGTTGTTGTTGTTGTTGTTGTTACTGTGTTGTTGTTGTTGTTGTTGTTACTGTGTTGTTGTTGTTGTTGTTACTGTGTTGTTGTTGTTGTTACTGTGTTGTTGTTGTTGTTACTGTGTTGTTGTTGTTACTGTGTTGTTGTTGTTGTTGTTACTGTGTTGTTGTTGTTGTTACTGTGTTGTTGTTGTTGTTACTGTGTTGTTGTTGTTGTTGTTGTTACTGTGTTGTTGTTGTTGTTGTTACTGTGTTGTTATTGTTGTTGTTGTTACTGTGTTGTTGTTGTTGTTGTTGTTACTGTGTTGTTGTTGTTGTTGTTGTTACTGTGTTGTTGTTGTTGTTGTTACTGTGTTGTTGTTGTTACTGTGTTGTTGTTGTTGTTACTGTGTTGTTGTTGTTGTTACTGTGTTGTTGTTGTTGTTACTGTGTTGTTGTTGTTGTTGTTGTTACTGTGTTGTTGTTGTTGTTGTTGTTACTGTGTTGTTGTTGTTGTTGTTGTTACTGTGTTGTTGTTGTTGTTACTGTGTTGTTGTTGTTGTTGTTGTTACTGTGTTGTTGTTGTTGTTGTTGTTGCTGTGTTATTGTTGTTGTTACTGTGTTGTTGTTGTTGTTGTTGTTGTTACTGTGTTGTTGTTGTTACTGTGTTGTTGTTGTTGTTACTGTGTTGTTGTTGTTGTTACTGTGTTGTTGTTGTTGTTACTGTGTTGTTGTTGTTGTTACTGTGTTGTTGTTGTTGTTGTTGTTACTGTGTTGTTGTTGTTGTTGTTGTTACTGTGTTGTTGTTGTTGTTGTTGTTACTGTGTTGTTGTTGTTGTTACTGTGTTGTTGTTGTTGTTACTGTGTTGTTGTTGTTGTTACTGTGTTGTTGTTGTTGTTACTGTGTTGTTGTTGTTGTTGTTGTTACTGTGTTGTTGTTGTTGTTGTTGTTACTGTGTTATTGTTGTTGTTACTGTGTTGTTGTTGTTGTTGTTGTTGTTACTGTGTTGTTGTTGTTGTTACTGTGTTGTTGTTGTTGTTGTTACTGTGTTGTTGTTGTTGTTACTGTGTTGTTGTTGTTGTTACTGTGTTGTTGTTGTTGTTACTGTGTTGTTGTTGTTGTTACTGTGTTGTTGTTGTTACTGTGTTGTTGTTGTTGTTGTTACTGTGTTGTTGTTGTTGTTGTTGTTACTGTGTTGTTGTTGTTGTTGTTGTTACTGTGTTGTTGTTGTTGTTGTTACTGTGTTGTTGTTGTTGTTACTGTGTTGTTGTTGTTGTTGTTGTTGTTACTGTGTTGTTGTTGTTGTTGTTGCTACTGTGTTGTTGTTGTTACTGTGTTGTTGTTGTTGTTGTTGTTGTTACTGTGTTGTTGTTGTTGTTGTTGTTACTGTGTTGTTGTTGTTGTTACTGTGTTGTTGTTGTTGTTGTTGTTGTTACTGTGTTGTTGTTGTTGTTGTTGTTGTTACTGTGTTGTTGTTGTTACTGTGTTGTTGTTGTTGTTGTTGTTGTTACTGTGTTGTTGTTGTTACTGTGTTGTTGTTGTTACTGTGTTGTTGTTGATGTTGTTGTTGTTACTGTGTTGTTGTTGTTGTTGTTGTTACTGTGTTGTTGTTGTTACTGTGTTGTTGTTGTTGTTACTGTGTTGTTGTTGTTGTTACTGTGTTGTTGTTGTTGTTACTGTGTTGTTGTTGTTGTTACTGTGTTGTTGTTGTTGTTGTTACTGTGTTGTTGTTGTTGTTGTTGTTGTTACTGTGTTGTTGTTGTTGTTGTTACTGTGTTGTTGTTGTTGTTACTGTGTTGTTGTTGTTGTTGTTACTGTGTTGTTGTTGTTACTGTGTTGTTGTTGTTGTTGTTACTGTGTTGTTGTTGTTGTTGTTACTGTGTTGTTGTTGTTGTTGTTACTGTGTTGTTGTTGTTGTTACTGTGTTGTTGTTGTTGTTACTGTGTTGTTGTTGTTGTTACTGTGTTGTTGTTGTTGTTACTGTGTTGTTGTTGTTGTTGTTGTTACTGTGTTGTTGTTGTTGTTGTTACTGTGTTGTTGTTGTTGTTATTGTGTTGTTGTTGTTGTTACTGTGTTGTTGTTGTTGTTGTTGTTGTTACTGTGTTGTTGTTGTTACTGTGTTGTTGTTGTTGTTGTTGTTGTTGTTACTGTGTTGTTGTTGTTGTTACTGTGTTGTTGTTGTTGTTACTGTGTTGTTGTTGTTGTTGTTACTGTGTTGTTGTTGTTGTTGTTGTTGTTACTGTGTTGTTGTTGTTGTTACTGTGTTGTTGTTGTTGTTACTGTGTTGTTGTTGTTGTTGTTGTTGTTGTTGTTGTTGTTGTTACTGTGTTGTTGTTGTTGTTGTTGTTGTTGTTACTGTGTTGTTGTTGTTGTTGTTGTTGTTACTGTGTTGTTGTTGTTGTTACTGTGTTGTTGTTGTTGTTGTTACTGTGTTGTTGTTGTTGTTGTTACTGTGTTGTTGTTGTTGTTGTTGTTACTGTGTTGTTGTTGTTGTTGTTACTGTGTTGTTGTTGTTGTTGTTGTTGTTACTGTGTTGTTGTTGTTGTTGTTGGTTGTTACTGTGTTGTTGTTGTTGTTACTGTGTTGTTGTTGTTGTTACTGTGTTGTTGTTGTTGTTGTTGGTTGTTACTGTGTTGTTGTTGTTGTTACTGTGTTGTTGTTGTTGTTACTGTGTTGTTGTTGTTGTTGTTACTGTGTTGTTGTTGTTGTTGTTACTGTGTTGTTGTTGTTGTTGTTGTTACTGTGTTGTTGTTGTTGTTGTTGTTACTGTGTTGTTGTTGTTGTTGTTGTTACTGTGTTGTTGTTGTTGTTGTTACTGTGTTGTTGTTGTTGTTGTTGTTACTGTGTTGTTGTTGTTGTTGTTGGTTGTTACTGTGTTGTTGTTGTTGTTACTGTGTTGTTGTTGTTGTTACTGTGTTGTTGTTGTTGTTACTGTGTTGTTGTTGTTGTTGTTGTTACTGTGTTGTTGTTGTTGTTGTTGTTGGTTGTTACTGTGTTGTTGTTGTTGTTACTGTGTTGTTGTTGTTGTTACTGTGTTGTTGTTGTTGTTACTGTGTTGTTGTTGTTGTTGTTGTTACTGTGTTGTTGTTGTTGTTACTGTGTTGTTGTTGTTGTTGTTGTTACTGTGTTGTTGTTGTTGTTGTTGGTTGTTACTGTGTTGTTGTTGTTGTTACTGTGTTGTTGTTGTTGTTGTTGTTGTTACTGTGTTGTTGTTGTTGTTGTTGGTTGTTACTGTGTTGTTGTTGTTGTTACTGTGTTGTTGTTGTTGTTGTTGTTGTTACTGTGTTGTTGTTGTTGTTACTGTGTTGTTGTTGTTGTTACTGTGTTGTTGTTGTTGTTACTGTGTTGTTGTTGTTGTTGTTGTTGTTACTGTGTTGTTGTTGTTGTTACTGTGTTGTTGTTGTTGTTACTGTGTTGTTGTTGTTGTTACTGTGTTGTTGTTGTTGTTGTTGTTACTGTGTTGTTGTTGTTGTTACTGTGTTGTTGTTGTTGTTACTGTGTTGTTGTTGTTGTTACTGTGTTGTTGTTGTTGTTACTGTGTTGTTGTTGTTGTTACTGTGTTGTTGTTGTTACTGTGTTGTTGTTGTTGTTGTTACTGTGTTGTTGTTGTTGTTACTGTGTTGTTGTTGTTGTTACTGTGTTGTTGTTGTTGTTGTTGTTGTTACTGTGTTGTTGTTGTTGTTACTGTGTTGTTGTTGTTGTTACTGTGTTGTTGTTGTTGTTACTGTGTTGTTGTTGTTGTTACTGTGTTGTTGTTGTTGTTGTTGTTGTTACTGTGTTGTTGTTGTTGTTGTTGTTGTTACTGTGTTGTTGTTGTTGTTGTTGTTGGTTGTTACTGTGTTGTTGTTGTTGTTACTGTGTTGTTGTTGTTGTTACTGTGTTGTTGTTGTTGTTGTTGTTGTTACTGTGTTGTTGTTGTTGTTACTGTGTTGTTGTTGTTGTTACTGTGTTGTTGTTGTTGTTACTGTGTTGTTGTTGTTGTTACTGTGTTGTTGTTGTTGTTGTTACTGTGTTGTTGTTGTTGTTGTTGTTACTGTGTTGTTGTTGTTGTTGTTGGTTGTTACTGTGTTGTTGTTGTTGTTACTGTGTTGTTGTTGTTGTTACTGTGTTGTTGTTGTTGTTGTTACTGTGTTGTTGTTGTTGTTACTGTGTTGTTGTTGTTGTTACTGTGTTGTTGTTGTTGTTGTTGTTGTTGTTACTGTGTTGTTGTTGTTGGTTGTTACTGTGTTGTTGTTGTTGTTGTTGTTACTGTGTTGTTGTTGTTGTTACTGTGTTGTTGTTGTTGTTACTGTGTTGTTGTTGTTGTTGTTACTGTGTTGTTGTTGTTGTTACTGTGTTGTTGTTGTTGTTACTGTGTTGTTGTTGTTGTTGTTACTGTGTTGTTGTTGTTGTTGTTACTGTGTTGTTGTTGTTGTTGTTACTGTGTTGTTGTTGTTGTTACTGTGTTGTTGTTGTTGTTGTTGTTGTTACTGTGTTGTTGTTGTTGTTGTTACTGTGTTGTTGTTGTTGTTGTTACTGTGTTGTTGTTGTTGTTGTTACTGTGTTGTTGTTGTTGTTACTGTGTTGTTGTTGTTGTTGTTACTGTGTTGTTGTTGTTGTTGTTACTGTGTTGTTGTTGTTGTTGTTACTGTGTTGTTGTTACTGTGTTGTTGTTGTTGTTGTTACTGTGTTTTTGTTGTTACTGTGTTGTTGTTGTTGTTGTTACTGTGTTGTTGTTACTGTGTTGTTGTTACTGTGTTGTTGTTGTTGTTGTTGTTACTGTGTTGTTGTTGTTGTTGTTGTTACTGTGTTGTTGTTGTTGTTGTTGTTACTGTGTTGTTGTTGTTGTTGTTACTGTGTTTTTGTTGTTACTGTGTTGTTGTTGTTGTTGTTACTGTGTTGTTGTTGTTGTTGTTGTTACTGTGTTGTTGTTACTGTGTTGTTGTTGTTGTTGTTGTTGTTGTTACTGTGTTGTTGTTACTGTGTTGTTGTTGTTGTTGTTACTGTGTTGTTGTTGTTGTTGTTGTTACTGTGTTGTTGTTGTTGTTGTTGTTACTGTGTTGTTGTTACTGTGTTGTTGTTGTTGTTGTTGTTGTTACTGTGTTGTTGTTACTGTGTTGTTGTTGTTGTTGTTACTGTGTTGTTGTTGTTGTTGTTGTTGTTGTTACTGTGTTGTTGTTGTTACTGTGTTGTTACTGTGTTGTTGTTGTTGTTGTTGTTGTTACTGTGTTGTTGTTGTTGTTGTTGTTACTGTGTTGTTGTTGTTGTTACTGTGTTGTTGTTGTTGTTGTTGTTACTGTGTTGTTGTTGTTGTTACTGTGTTGTTGTATTGTTGTTGTTGTTGTTGTTGGTTGTTACTGTGTTGTTGTTGTTGTTGTTACTGTGTTGTTGTATTGTTGTTGTTGTTGTTGTTGGTTGTTACTGTGTTGTTGTTGTTGTATTGTTATTGTTGTTACTGTGTTGTTGTTGTTGTTACTGTGTTGTTGTTGTTGTTACTGTGTTGTTGTTGTTGTTACTGTGTTGTTGTTGTTGTTACTGTGTTGTTGTTGTTGTTGTTGTTACTGTGTTGTTGTTGTTGTTGTTGTTACTGTGTTGTTGTTGTTGTTACTGTGTTGTTGTTGTTGTTGTTGTTACTGTGTTGTTGTTGTTGTTGTTGTTACTGTGTTGTTGTTGTTGTTGTTGTTACTGTGTTGTTGTTGTTGTTGTTGTTACTGTGTTGTTGTTGTTGTTGGTTGTTACTGTGTTGTTGTTGTTGGTTGTTACTGTGTTGTTGTTGTTGTTGTTGTTGTTGTTACTGTGTTGTTGTTGTTGTTGCTGGTGATGACGTCACCACCTGTATGGTGGTAGACAGAGTACTGGTAATGACAAACATTGAGCCACACTCCCCTGAGAGCGAGTAGAATTACCACAAAATAACCGAGGGCTCATCCCTGGACGATAGCTAACTCACCCCTGGACGATAGCTAACTCATCCCTGGACGATAGCTAACTCATCCCTGGACGATAGCTAACTCACCCCTGGACGATAGCTAACTCATCCCTGGACGATAGCTAACTCACCCCTGGACGATAGCTAACTCATCCCTGGACGATAGCTAACTCACCCCTGGACGATAGCTAACTCATCCCTGGACGATAGCTAACTCACCCCTGGACGATAGCTAACTCACCCCTGGACGATAGCTAACTCACCCCTGGACGATAGCTAACTCATCCCTGGACGATAGATAACTCACCCCTGGACGATAGATAACTCACCCCTGGACGATAGATAACTCACCCCTGGACGATAGCTAACTCATCCCTGGACGATAGATAACTCACCCCTGGACGATAGATAACTCACCCCTGGACGATAGCTAACTCATCCCTGGACGATAGATAACTCACCCCTGGACGATAGATAACTCACCCCTGGACGATAGATAACTCACCCCTGGACGATAGATAACTCACCCCTGGACGATAGCTAACTCATCCCTGGACGATAGATAACTCACCCCTGGACGATAGATAACTCACCCCTGGACGATAGATAACTCACCCCTGGACGATAGATAACTCACCCCTGGACGATAGATAACTCACCCCTGGACGATAGATAACTCACCCCTGGACGATAGATAACTCACCCCTGGACGATAGATAACTCACCCCTGGACGATAGATAACTCACCCCTGGACGATAGATAACTCACCCCTGGACGATAGAAAACTCACCCCTGGACGATAGATAACTCACCCCTGGACGATAGAAAACTCACCCCTGGACGATAGACAGCTCACCACTGGACGATAGATAACTCACCACTGGACGATAGACAGCTCACCACTGGACGATAGATAACTCACCACTGGACGATAGATAACTCACCACTGGGCGATAGACAGCACCCACAACACCCCATCTATCGTTAACGGACGATAGACCACCACAATAGTGACCGATTATGAGCTAAATCCATAAATAAATAAAAGTTACCTGCCCCAACAGCGCGGGAAGGAGGTATAAGGGTGGAGGAGGGGCGCGGACCCCACACAGCCGCGGGGGTTAAGAGGATTTGACACTCTATTTTCTGCCTTATCAGGGAAACAATAACAGGCGACAGTCGACCGCTTACCGCGTAATCGAATTCAATCCTCCTCCTATCGCCTCCAGTCCCCTCTAAATGTTATTCAATCCGCTCTAACGTGATTATTTTCCCTGCCCTGTAATGAACGGCGGGACGATGTTGATTAGTTTTACTGATTTATTGCCCGTTATTGTCGGTTTATTTTCCCGCGTGATTTTGGGGTTTTTCTTTGTGTGTTGTTAGTGGGTTTTGGGATTTTATGTACTAGATTTATTTATAAATCTAACTTTATGTTTGTTACTCATCTTGTGTGTACGTACTGTTACCTGAATTTGAATTTGAATTTGAATTTGAATTTGAATTTGAATTTGTCCGCCAGTGTTGCCAACTCATCCAGTATACTCAATGTATATACACCGAGAAGTGTATATACTTCTGGCTGTATATACCATTTCTCTGTTGAGACATTCTTAGACTCACAGAACCACCCCACAGAACCATCCCCACAGAACCATTCCACAGAACCATTCCACAGAACCATCCCCACAGAACTATCCCCACAGAACCATCCCACAGAACCATCCCACAGAACTATCAAACACAATCATCCCACAGAACCATCCCCACAGAACCATCCCCACAGAACCATCCCCACAGAACCCTCTCACAGAACCATCCCCACAGAACCACCCCACAGAACCATCCCCACAGAACCATCCCCACAGAACCATCATCACAGACCCATCCCACAGAACCATCCCCACAGAACCACCCCACAGAACCATCCCCACAGAACCACCCCACAGAACCATCCCCACAGAACCTTCCCCAAGAAACACACCACAGAACCATCCCCCAGAACCATCCCCACAGAACCATCCCACAGAACCATCCCCCAGAACCATCCCCACAGAACCATCCCACAGAACCACCCCTAGAACCATCCCACAGAACCATCCCCCAGAACCATCCCCACAGAACCATCCCACAGAACCACCCCTAGAACCATCCCACAGAACCATCCCCACAGAACCACCCCACAGAACCATCCCACAGAACCACCCCCCAGAACCAACCCCCAGAACCACCCACAGAACCACCTCCTAGAACCAACCCCCAGAACCACCCCCTAGAACCAACCCCCAGAACCACCCCTAGAACCAACCCCCAGAACCACCCCCAGAACCACCCCCTAGAACCACCCACAGAACAATCCCCAGAACCACCCACAAAACCACCCCCAAAACCACCACCAGAACCACCCCCCGCAGAACCACCCCCTAGAACCAACCCCCAGAACCACCCTCTAGAACCACCCATCAGAACCACCCCACAGAACCAGAACCACCCCCCAGAACCACCCCTAGAACCACCCCACAGAACCATCCCCACAGAACCACCCCCCAGAACCACCCCCTAGAACCCCCCCCCCAGAACCACCCCCTAGAACCACCCCCCCCCCAGAACCAACCCCTAGAAAAACCCACAGAACCACCCCCAGAATCACCCCCCAGAACCATCCCCTAGAACCCCCCCCCAGAACCACCCCCTAGAACCACCCCCCCCCAGAACCAACCCCTAGAAAAACCCACAGAACCACCCCCAGAATCACCCACAGAACCAACCCCCAGAACCACCCCTAGAACCACCCCCTAGCCCCCCCCCCCCCCTCCAGAGCCCGGGGGCCGGATGGTCGAGCTCCCGGCTGACACGGCCTGAATTACGGCCCTTATCACCCGGCCGGTCCGAACTTAACGTCATGTGATCTATAATAAATATGATAATAATGCTATAGTGAACAAGTTATCCTTGGCGGGGTGCCGCCACGAGAGGCGCGGGCCGGCTCTATAGGTCCGGCGGGACTCTGGCCTCTACGGCGGAAGGGGATAGAGGCTATAGAGCCCCAGGTGGACGGCGGGCCGGCTACGTCGCTGACAAAATGGCGGCGGTTCGCGGCCCATCTCGGCTATCAAGACCACATTAAAATTCATTGGCGCTAATCGCGGGAGGACGGGTATGTGGTTAGACGGGTGTGTGGTTAGACGGGTGTGTGGTTAGACGGGTGTGTGGTTAGACGGGTGTGTGGTTAGACGGGTGTGTGTCTAGACGGGTGTGTGGTTAGACGGGTGTGTGGTTAGACGGGTGTGTGGTTAGACGGGTGTGTGGTTAGACGGGTGTGTGTGTCTAGACGGGTGTGTGTGTCTAGACGGGTGTGTGGTTAGACGGGTGTGTGGTTAGACGGGTGTGTGGTTAGACGGGTGTGTGGTTAGACGGGTGTGTGGTTAGACGGGTGTGTTTGGTTAGACGGGTGTGTTTGGTTAGACGGGTGTGTGGTTAGACGGGTGTGTGGTTAGACGGGTGTGTGGTTAGACGGGTGTGTGGTTAGACGGGTGTGTGGTTAGACGGGTGTGTGGTTAGACGGGTGTGTGGTTAGACGGGTGTGTGGTTAGACGGGTGTGTGTGTCTAGACGGGTGTGTGGTTAGACGGGTGTGTGTGTCTAGACGGGTGTGTGGTTAGACGGGTGTGTGGTTAGACGGGTGTGTGTGTCTAGACGGGTGTGTGTGTCTAGACGGGTGTGTGGTTAGACGGGTGTGTGGTTAGACGGGTGTGTGGTTAGACGGGTGTGTGGTTAGACGGGGGTGTGTGGTTAGACGGGTGTGTGGTTAGACGGGTGTGTGGTTAGACGGGTTTGTGGTTAGACGGGTTTGTGGTTAGACGGGTTTGTGGTTAGACGGGTTTGTGGTTAGACGGGTGTGTGGTTAGACGGGTGTGTGTGGTTAGACGGGTGTGTGGTTAGACGGGTGTGTGGTTAGACGGGTGTGTACTCACCTATATGTACTCACCTATATGTGCTTGCAGGATCGAGCATTGACTCTTGGATCCCGCCTTTCGAGCATCGGTTGTTTACAGCAATGACTCCTGTCCCATTTCCCTATCATACCTGGTTTTAAAATTATGAATAGTATTTGCTTCCACAACCTGTTCCTGAAGTGCATTCCATTTTCCCACTACTCTCACGCTAAAAGAAAACTTCCTAACATCTCTGTGACTCATCTGAGTTTCAAGCTTCCATCCATGTCCTCTCGTTCTGTTACTATTCCGTGTGAACATTTCGTCTATGTCCACTCTGTCAATTCCTCTGAGTATCTTATACGTTCCTATCATGTCCCCCCTCTCCCTTCTTCTTTCTAGTGTCGTAAGGCACAGTTCCCTCAGGCGCTCTTCATACCCCATCCCTCGTAGCTCTGGGACGAGTCTCGTTGCAAACCTCTGAACCTTTTCCAGTTTCATTATATGCTTCTTCAGATGGGGACTCCATGATGAGGCGGCATACTCTAAGACTGGCCTTACGTAGGCAGTGTAAAGCGCCCTAAATGCCTCCTTACTTAGGTTTCTGAATGATGTTCTAACTTTTGCCAGTGTAGAGTACGCTGCTGTCGTTATCCTATTAATATGTGCCTCAGGAGATAGATTAGGTGTTACGTCCACCCCCAGGTCTCTTTCACGCGTCGTTACAGGTAGGCTGTTCCCCTTGTGTGTGTCCCCTTGTGTGTGTGTGTCTAGACGGGTGTGTGTGTCTAGACGGGTGTGTGGTTAGACGGGTGTGTGGTTAGATGGGTGTGTGGTTAGACGGGTGTGTGTGTCTAGATGGGTGTGTGGTTAGACGGGTGTGTGTTTAGACGGGTGTGTGTTTAGACGGGTGTGTGTGTCTAGACGGGTGTGTGGTTAGACGGGTGTGTGGTTAGACGGGTGTGTGGTTAGACGGGTGTGTGGTTAGACGGGTGTGTGGTTAGACGGGTGTGTGTGTTTAGACGGGTGTGTGGTTAGACGGGTGTGTGGTTAGACGGGTGTGTGTGTTTAGACGGGTGTGTGTTTAGACGAGTGTGTGTTTAGACGGGTGTGTGTTTAGACGGGCGAGGAAGGGAAGGGGAAACATACAAACAGATCAATCTCAAAACCAATAAAGAGTTTTGAATTCCACTCAACATTTTTATTTACCTGTGATTCAGGAGTTGAACTGGATACCATTTGACTTCCACTGATGTGCAATTCAAAAATAAAGTAAAAAATAACTATTTTCTTTACTTCTTACTTGAATTTGATTCATATTATTTGTAATAAATTTATTTTTATTTCATATTAATCCCATTTTGTATTCATAATATATTTAGGAAGAAGGAATAAGGAATATGGAGAGAAGGATTAGTGACAAGAATGAATAGGTGGGAGAGAAGGACTAGAGAGTCAAGAAGGGACAGAAGGAAGGGACAGGAGGAAGGGACAGGAGGAAGGGACAGGAGGAAGGGACAGGAGGAAGGGACAGGAGGAAGGGACAGGAGGAAGGGACAGGAGGAAGGGACAGAAGGAAGGGACAGAAGGAAGGGACAGAAGGAAGGGACAGGAGGAAGGGACAGGAGGAAGGGACAGGAGGAAGGGACAGGAGGAAGGGACAGGAGGAAGGGACAGGAGGAAGGGACAGGAGGAAGGGACAGAAGGAAGGGACAGAAGGAAGGGACAGGAGGAAGGGACAGGAGGAAGGGACAGGAGGAAGGGACAGAAGGAAGGGACAGAAGGAAGAGACAGGAGGAAGGGACAGGAGGAAGGGACAGGAGGAAGGGACAGAAGGAAGGGACAGAAGGAAGGGACAGGAGGAAGGGACAGGAGGAAGGGACAGGAGGAAGGGACAGGAGGAAGGGACAGGAGGAAGGGACAGGAGGAAGGGACAGGAGGAAGGGAAGACAGAACAAGGAGACGGTGACTTGATAATGACAACACAAGTGGATAATAAAGACAGAATTACAGAAAAATTGAATTTTAACTCAATCCGGTTGTAAGATGGGGTCTGGCGGAGTGGGGGGGGGGGGGGGGAGGGGGAGAGGGGGGAGAGAGACTGAGAGAGAGAGAGAGAGAGAGAGAGAGAGAGAGAGAGAGAGAGAGAGAGAGAGAGAGAGAGAGAGAGAGAGAGAGAGAGAGAGAGAGAGAGAGACAGAGAGACAGACAGACAGAGAGCGAGAGAGAGAGACAGACAGAGAGACAGACAGACAAACAGGAACACTACAATAGAACAGAACAACAGAGAACAACAACAGGATATAAGCAAGAGAACAACAGGACATAACCAACAGAACAACACAACAGAAAAACAGGAATTCAAGACAGAACAACATCAACAAGAACAAGAACAGCAACAATAACAACAGAAGAACAGTAACATAACAACAGGAGACACGACACCCACACCAACAGAACACCAACAGAAAAGCAATTCAAACAACAGATGAATATCAACAAATCATCCCCCTCCCTCCCCCCCAACCCCTCCCAATCCCCAACCCCCCCCATCCCCTCCCCCCCCCATCACCCTGGGAGCGAGTGCTGGGAGAAGCGGCGGTCGCCCACAGCAAATTGATGCATGATAGCCATTTGTATTCAAGCTTTATCACTCAAAGTCGGCCCAGTCAATCCCTGCCCGAGCAGCGCCATTCAGAGCTCCCTTGTTATATGTGGGGTTTATTTGTGTCTTCTCGGGGTCTGGGGAGAGTTGGGGGAGGTTAGGGGAGGGTCTGGGGAGGGTTGGGGAAGGTTAGGGGAGGGTTGGGGGTGGTTGGGAGGGTTGGGGAGGGTTGGGGAAGGTTAGGGGAGGGTTAGGGGTGGTTGGGAGGGTTGGGGAGGGTTGGGGAAGGTTAGGGGAGGGTTGGGGGTGGTTGGGAGGGTTGGGGAGGGTTGGGGAAGGTTAGGGGAGGGTTGGGGGTGGTTGGGAGGGTTGGGGAGGGTTGGGGAAGGTTAGGGGAGGGTTAGGGGTGGTTGGGAGGGTTTTGGAGGGTTGGGGGAGGTTGGGGAGGGTTGGGGGAGGTTGGGGAGGGTTGGAGGTGGTTGGGGAGGGTTGGAGGTGGTTGGGGAGGGTTGGAGGTGGTTGGGGAAGGTTGGGGGTGGTTGGGGAGGGTTGGGGAGAGTTGGAGGTGGTTGGGGAGGGTTGGAGGTGGTTGGGGATGGTTGGGGAGGGTTGGAGGTGGTTGGGGAGGGTTGGAGGTGGTTGGGGAGGGTTGGGAATGGTTGGAGAGGGTTGGGGGTGGTTGGAGGTGGCTGGGGATGGTTGGGGAGGGTTGGAGATAGTTGGGGAGGGTTGGAGGTGGTTGGAGAGGGTTGCAGGTGGTTGGGGAGGGTTGGGAATGGTTGGAGAGGGTTGGGGGTGGTTGGGGAGGGTTGGGGATGGTTGGGGATGGTTGGGGAGGGTTGGGAATGGTTGGGGAGGGTTGGGGAGGGTTGGGAATGGTTGGGGAGGGTTTGGGAGGGTTGGGGATGGTTGGGGAGGGTTAGGGATGGTTGGGGATGGTTGGGGAGGGTTGGGGAGGGTTGGGAATGGTTGGGGAGGGTTTGGGAGGGTTGGGAATGGTTGGGGAGGGTTGGGGAGGGTTGGGAATGGTTGGGGAGGGTTGGGGAGGGTTGGGAATGGTTGGGGAGGGTTGGGGACGATTGGGGGTGGTTGGGGAGGGTTGGGGATGGTTGGGGAGGGTTGGGGAGGGTTTGGGAGGGTTGGGGAGGGTTGGGGTGGTTGGGGATGGTTGGGGAGGGTTGGGGAGGGTTGGGGATGGTTGGGGAAGGTTGGGGATGGTTGGGGATGGTTGGGGAGGGTTGGGGATGGTTGGGGATGGTTGGGGAGGGTTTGGGAGGGTTGGGGAGGGTTGGGGGTGGTTGGGGAGGGTTGGGGATGGTTGGGGAGGGTTGGGGAGGGTTGGGGAAGGTTGGGGAGGGTTGGGGATGGTTGGGGAGGGTTGGGGAGGATTGGGGATGGTTGGGGAGGGTTGGGGAGGGTTGGGGGTGGTTGGGGAGGGTTGGGGATGGTTGGGGAGGGTTGGGGATGGTTGGGGAGGGTTGGGGAGGGTTGGGGAGGGTTGGGGAGGGTTGGGGAGGGTTTGGGAGGGTTGGGGAGGGTTGGGGGTGGTTGGGGAGGGTTGGGGATGGTTGGGGAGGGTTGGGGATGGTTGGGGAAGGTTGGGGATGGTTGGGGAGGGTTGGGGATGGTTGGGGAAGGTTGGGGAGGGTTGGGGATGGTTGGGGAGGGTTGGGGAGGATTGGGGAGGGTTGGGGATGGTTGGGGAGGGTTGGGGAGGGTTAATTGGGGGTGGTTGGGGAGGGTTGGGGGTGGTCGGGGAGGGTTGGGGAGGGTTAATTGGGGGTGGTTGGGGATGGTTGGGGATGGTTGGGGAGGGTTGGGGATGGTTGGGGAGGGTTGGGGAGAGCGTCAAGCAGGGCGGGCGTGGGGGCGGGCGTGGGTGTGGGCGTGGGGGCGGGCGTGGTTGTGGGCGTGGGGGCGGGCGTGGGTGTGGGCGTGGGGGCGAGCGTGGTTGTGGGCGTGGGGGCGGGCGTGGGGGCGGGCGTGGGTGTGGTCGTGGGGGTGGGCGTGGGGGCGGGCGTGGGGGCGGGCGTGGGGGAGGGCGTGGTCGTGGGTGTGGGCGTGGGGGCGGGCGTGGGTGTGGTCGTGGGGCGGGCGTATGTGTGGTCGTGGGGGTGGGTGTGGGGGCGGGCGTGGGGGTGGTCGTGAGGGCGGGCGTGGGTGTGGTCGTGGGGGCGGGCGTGGGCGTGAGGGCGGGCGTGGGTGTGGTCGTGGGGGCGGGCGTGGGTGTGAGGGCGGGCGTGAGGGCGGGCGTGGTAGGGGCCACAGAGAACATTAAGGGTGGCGGGGCAGGAGAGTGAGATAGTTGATGGTCCCGCCGCCAGGGTGAGACGGGGCGCCGCCACCACCGGCAAATGGATGGGTGTCTTCCCCTCCCTCTCCTTCACTCTATCCTTCCTTCCTTCCTTCCTTCCTTCCTTCCCTGTCTTCTGTACTCTTCCCGTCCTCCCTTGCTCCTTCATTCATTCCATATCGACTTTTACCACTATCTCCATCTCTCTGTCTCTTTGTCTCTCTCTCGTCTCTATCTCCATATCTCGTGTGGGTATGGTGCCCATGTGCCTGGGAGAGGAGCGGTCTCCCAGGCACCAGTGGGAGACGGTGGGAGAGGTGGTGGGAGTATGGCGGCTGGCGGCATATCCGCTCCGCACCGCGGGCTTATACTCACAAGTTTTGATTAAAGCTGCATATTTTAACGACTGTGGAATACTTCTATTCCTGCGTGTGTTGGGGGGAGGGGGCTCTCTCTCTCTCTCTGTCTCTCTGTCTCTCTGTCTCTCTCTCTCTCTGTCTCTCTGTCTCTCTCTCTCTCTCTCTCTCTCTCTCTCTCTCTCTCTCTCTCTCTCTCTCTCTCTCTCTCTCTCTCGTTCTCTCTCTCTCTCTCTGTCTCTCTCTCTCTGTCTCTCTCTCTCTCTCGTTCTATCTCTCTCTCGTTCTCTCTCTCTCGTTCTCTCTCTCTCTCGTTCTGTCTCTCTCTCGTTCTCTCTCTCTCTACGGCATTTTAAACCCAGATTTCGTTAACTGACACTATCACATCTGTATCAAATGACGTTTGTTTTTTTGCGAGGTATGAAGCTGGACGCTAGGGAATAGCCTCATAAAAATTGACGGAATTAGTGGTTATATTATGGGGAGTGTCATATAGTGGGTGACCCCCCATGCCCTTCTTTAAGTAGGATTAGCTTCAGTTACGATCAAGAACGAGTCCCCATGAAGTGTGGGTTCGATCCTCAATAGGATACTTTCCAGCTGATTGCTCTGTTTAATTTATTAAGAACGTTAGTGACAATTCTGTTCTTTTCCAAGTTCTCACGCATGAAACAACAGCCTCCTCTATCAACAATTTAAGATCTCACGGGTCAGTACAATTACATAAGAAAACATTAGGATAAGATGACACCATTACTATCCCGTCTATTCAAACCGTTCTCCTAAGGTTTCCCAATTTTCCCTAAGGAAAACGGTCAATTTAAAGTGGTCCCTCCTAACCTACCAGAGGACGTAAAACAGAAAACGGGACAGTACGTCAATTTCGTAAGATGCTGCCATTTTCTAGTACGACAATTTTTGGCCGTATGTGACGCCTACGAGCGAAGAGCGATGCTCTTTGTAAAACTATTTGTGTAAAAGATTTACTATCGAAAGAAAACACAGAATCAGATGTTGTAATCTCTAATAACTTACAAAGTTGATTCACATTTAAAATTATACGAATTTTCTCGAAGAAAATAATTCAGTGTCAGCTGAGAAGTGTCTCTAAATGAGACATTTGTGAACCAGGGTTCGACCCCCAATTTCTTTAACAAATTGAAATGCATTCTCAACAGAATAATTATTTCTAGTAAAAAGTCTTGTAATTGGAACTAAATAATTTAGCTCAATTACAATCAAAAGTAACTATTGAAGGGATTGTGTCTAATTCAACAATTTGTTTATGGATTTTTAGAAGACCTTAAATCCACCCGGGTTTAGGTCCGTATAAAGATCATTATTAATTCTATTTCCTTAATTACTTTTTTTTTTTGAGATATATACAAGAGTTGTTACATTCTTGTAGAGCCACTAGTACGCGTAGCGTTTCGGGCAAGTCCTTAATCCTATGGTCCCTGGAATTCGATCCCCTGCCGCGAAGAATCGTTTTTTCATCCAAGTACACATTTTACTGTTGCGTTAAACAGAGGCTACAGTTAAGGAATTGCGCCCAGTAAATCCTCCCCGGCCAGGATACGAACCCATGACATAGCGCTCGCGGAACGCCAGGCGAGTGTCTTACCACTACACCACGGAGACTGTTAACTTTAACTTTACTTTACTTTACCAACTTTAACAAGTAACTATTTAATTTGTCATCAAGCTTTGACACAGAGGAAGAAGTATCGACTTTGTGGCTCTCACACCCACAGTGCCTCCGTCCAACACTGTCCCTACCATCCAAGGACCAAGATTTACGAAGCAGTCACGCAAGCACTTCCGAACCTGGGGCCAGATTCAAGAAGCAGTCACACAAGCACTTCCGAACCTGGGGCCAGATTCAAGAAGCAGTCACACAAGCACTTAGGAACCTGGGGCCAGATTCAAGAAGCAGTCACACAAGCACTTAGGAACCTGGGGCCAGATTCAAGAAGCAGTCACACAAGCACTTAGGAACCTGGGGCCAGATTCAAGAAGCAGTCACGCAAGCACTTCCGAACCTGGGGCCAGATTCAAGAAGCAGTCACACAAGCACTTCCGAACCTGGGGCCAGATTCAAGAAGCAGTCACACAAGCACTTCCGGACCTGGGGCCAGATTCAAGAAGCAGTCACACAAGCACTTAGGAACCTGGGGCCAGATTCAAGAAGCAGTCACGCAAGCACTTCCGAACCTGGGGCCAGATTCAAGAAGCAGTCACGCAGGCACTTCCGAACCTGGGGCCAGATTCAAGAAGCAGTCACACAAGCACTTCCGAACCTGGGGCCAGATTCAAGAAGCAGTCACATAAGCACTTAGGAACCTGGGGCCAGATTCAAGAAGCAGTCACGCAAGCACTTCCGAACCTGGGGCCAGATTCAAGAAGCAGTCACGCAAGCACTTCCGAACCTGGGGCCAGATTCAAGAAGCAGTCACGCAAGCACTTCCGAACCTGGGGCCAGATTCAAGAAGCAGTCACGCAAGCACTTCCGGACCTGGGGCCAGATTCAAGAAGCAGTCACACAAGCACTTCCGGACCTGGGGCCAGATTCAAGAAGCAGTCACACAAGCACTTCCGAACCTGGGGCCAGATTCAAGAAGCAGTCACGCAAGCACTTCCGAACCTGGGGCCAGATTCAAGAAGCAGTCACGCAAGCACTTAGGAACTTGGGGCCAGACTCACGAAGCAGTTACGCAAGCACTTACGAACCTGTACATCTTTTCTCAATCCTTAACTACTTTACATACAACTATTAAACAGTTAATGAGCTCCGAAGCACCAGGAGGCTGTTGCTAACAACAACACCAGTTGATTGGGCAGTTTACCTCGTGAGAAATTAGCCAAGGAGGGAATAAGCTTTCCGAGTAGAGGGTTATCTGGAGAGGTTATCTTGAGATGATTTCGGGGCTTTGTAGTCTCCCCGCGGCCCGGTCCTCGACCAGGCCTCCACCCCCAGGAAGCAGTCCGTGACAGCTGACTAACACCCAAGTACCTATTTTACTGCTAGGTAACTGCTAGGTAGGTTGGTTTAGGGAGGTAGCCATCTTGGACGGCAGAAACTGTGGCGGGACGCCTCGGCCAGAGAGGAGAGGATTAACACACCGTCACCGCTTGTGGTCAGGAGGGAATCGATACCGTTGCGGTGAGGTCACGCCCCACGTCACGGGGAGGGACCTATCAGGAGCCTTCAGCGTGCAGGGTGGTAAAGGTGCCTCTGATAGGCTTATTGTGAGATAAGGCTATCATACCTTACCTTGAGGTTACCTTGAGGTGCTTCCGGGGCTTAGCGTCCCCGCGGCCCGGTCGTCGACCAGGCCTCCTGGTTGCTGGACTGATCAACCAGGCTGTTGGACGCGGCTGCTCGCAGCCTGACGTATGAGTCACAGCCTGGTTGGTCAGGTATCCTTTGGAGGTGCTTATCCAGTTCTCTCTTGAACACTGTGAGGGGTCGGCCAGTTATGTCCCTTATGTGTAGTGGAAGCGTGTTGAACAGTCTCGGGCCTCTGATGTTGATAGTTCTCTCTTGAACACTGTGAGGGGTCGGCCAGTTATATCCCTTATGTGTAGTGGAAGCGTGTTGAAGAGTCTCGGACCTCTGATGTTGATAGTTCTCTCTTGAACACTATGAGGGGTCGGCCAGTTATGTCCCTTATGTGTAGTGGAAGCGTGTTGAACAGTCTCGGGCCTCTGATGTTGATAGTTCTCTCTTGAACACTGTGAGGGGTCGGCCAGTTATGCCCTCATGTGTAGTGGAAGCGTGTTGAACAGTCTCGGACCTCTGATGTTGATAGTTCTCTCTTGAACACTGTGAGGGGTCGGCCAGTTATGTCCCTTATGTGTAGTGGAAGCGTGTTGAACAGTCTCGGGCCTCTGATGTTGATAGTTCTCTCTTGAACACTGTGAGGGGTCGGCCAGTTATGTCCCTTATGTGTAGTGGAAGCGTGTTGAACAGTCTCGGGCCTCTGATGTTGATAGTTCTCTCTTGAACACTGTGAGGGGTCGGCCAGTTATGTCCCTTATGTGTAGTGGAAGCGTGTTGAACAGTCTCGGGCCTCTGATGTTGATAGTTCTCTCTTGAACACTGTGAGGGGTCGGCCAGTTATGCCCCTTATGTGTAGTGGAAGCGTGTTGAACAGTCTCGGACCTCTGATGTTGATAGTTCTCTCTTGAACACTGTGAGGGGTCGGCCAGTTATGTCCCTTATGTGTAGTGGAAGCGTGTTGAACAGTCTCGGACCTCTGATGTTGATAGTTCTCTCTTGAACACTGTGAGGGGTCGGCCAGTTATGTCCCTTATGTGTAGTGGAAGCGTGTTGAACAGTCTCGGGCCTCTGATGTTGATAGTTCTCTCTTGAACACTGTGAGGGGTCGGCCAGTTATGCCCCTTATGTGTAGTGGAAGCGTGTTGAACAGTCTCGGACCTCTGATGTTGATAGTTCTCTCTTGAACACTGTGAGGGGTCGGCCAGTTATGTCCCTTATGTGTAGTGGAAGCGTGTTGAACAGTCTCGGACCTCTGATGTTGATAGTTCTCTCTTGAACACTGTGAGGGGTCGGCCAGTTATGCCCTCATGTGTAGTGGAAGTGTGTTGAACAGTCTCGGGCCTCTGATGTTGATAGTTCTCTCTTGAACACTGTGAGGGGTCGGCCAGTTATGCCCTCATGTGTAGTGGAAGCGTGTTGAACAGTCTCGGACCTCTGATGTTGATAGTTCTCTCTTGAACACTGTGAGGGGTCGGCCAGTTATGCCCTCATGTGTAGTGGAAGCGTGTTGAACAGTCTCGGGCCTCTGATGTTGATAGAGTGACTAGTGAGCGGGATAGAGTAAGATAGAGTGATAGAGTGAGGGTGAGAGTGATAGAGGATAGAGTGAGTGGGATAGAGTAAACCATGACTAGGCTTCGAGAAGGATCGAGATGCCCGATAGAGAAGGATTCTCATTCCACCAGGAGCTGGATCGAGGATCATTCCGTAACCGAGCACTGTACAAGGCAGTTGAGTCGTTCATCATTGTCTATTAAGTCTGATAGATAATTCATCATACCACTAAACTGTAACTTTAATTTATACATCTATACAAAGGGAGCCGAGCGGACAGCACGCTGGACTTGTGATCCTGTGGTCCTGGGTTCGATCCCAGGCGCCAGTGAAAAACAATGGGCAGAGTTTCTTTCACCCTATGCCCCTGTTACCTAGCAGTAAAATAGGTACCTGGGTGTTAGTCAGCTGTCACGGGCTGCTTCCTGGGGGTGGAGGCCTGGTCGAGGACCGGGCCGCGGGGTCACTAAAGCCCCGAAATCATTTCAAGATAACCTCAAGATATATCTGGCGGATGTCAGGACTCAAGGACATGAAGTTATACATTATAGAGGTGAGTGAGGCAGTTATAAAAGCATCAACCCGGCCTCTGACCAAGTCCATTCCATCCAGCGGTCGACCCCGCGGACGCATTCATCAATTTTAACATGCAGTTCATTTGAAACAGGAATTTTCTCAAATATAAATTAATATTATAATAGCATATTGTGCATATATAGGCATAGGTTAGGTTAGGTGTTTAGGTTCTGTTGGCGATTATTTGTAGTACGTGGGTGAAGCATTTACAGCGTTGTGGTTCGAACACAAGTCGTCAGTGAAGCACTTGTTCCGGAAGTGTTCGGACGTCATCAGTTGTGAGTCATGTGTAAACTGTTTTTCATTCATAAACAGCTTGGGTTTGGCGGGTGGATGGAATGGATGGTCTTTGTTTATGAGGACGGGCTGTATGAGGACGGGCTGTATGAGGACGGGCTGTATGAGGACGGGCTGTATGAGGACGGGCTGTATGAGGACGGGCTGTATGAGGACGGGTTGTATGAGGACGGGCTGTATGAGGACGGGCTGTATGAGGACGGGCTGTATGAGGACGGGTTGTATGAGGACGGGCTGTATGAGGACGGGCTGTATGAGGACGGGCTGTATGAGGACGGGCTGTATGAGGACGGGCTGTATGAGGACGGGCTGTATGAGGACGGGCTGTATGAGGACGGGCTGTATGAGGACGGGTTGTATGAGGACGGGCTGTATGAGGACGGGTTGTATAAGGACGGGTTGTATGAGGACGGGTTGTATAAGGACGGGCTGTATGAGGACGGGTTGTATGAGGACGGGTTGTATGAGGACGGGCTGTATGAGGACGGGCTGTATGAGGACGGGTTGTATGAGGACGGGCTGTATGAGGACGGGTTGTATAAGGACGGGTTGTATGAGGACGGGTTGTATAAGGACGGGCTGTATGAGGACGGGCTGTATGAGGACGGGCTGTATGAGGACGGGTTGTATGAGGACGGGTTGTATGAGGACGGGCTGTATGAGGACGGGTTGTATGAGGACGGGCTGTATGAGGATGGGTTGTATGAGGACGGGTTGTATGAGGACGGGTTGTATAAGGACGGGCTGTATGAGGACGGGCTGTATGAGGACGGGTTGTATGAGGACGGGTTGTATGAGGACGGGCTGTATGAGGATGGGTTGTATGAGGACGGGTTGTATGAGGACGGGTTGTATGAGGACGGGCTGTATGAGGACGGGTTGTATAAGGACGGGTTGTATGAGGACGGGTTGTATGAGGACGGGTTGTATGAGGACGGGTTGTATGAGGACGGGCTGTATGAGGACGGGTTGTATAAGGACGGGTTGTATGAGGACGGGCTGTATGAGGACGGGCTGTATGAGGACGGGTTGTATGAGGACGGGCTGTATGAGGACGGGCTGTATGAGGACGGGCTGTATGAGGACGGGTTGTATGAGGACGGGCTGTATGAGGACGGGTTGTATGAGGACGGGCTGTATGAGGACGGGTTGTATAAGGACGGGCTGTATGAGGACGGGCTGTATGAGGACGGGCTGTATGAGGACGGGTTGTATGAGGACGGGTTGTATGAGGACGGGCTGTATGAGGACGGGTTGTATGAGGACGGGCTGTATGAGGACGGGTTGTATGAGGACAGTCTGCGCTACAAGTGATCGTCTGCACTATCTATGGTGATCTTTATTCTACTTCTAATTATTTCTATCTTTTTGTGTACTTGCATTTATTGTTGTGTTTTGCTATAATAACTTTCTATTTACAGCAGATTTAGTATTTAACTGTTCCTGTAATTGCTTATCTTATTGTATCATGACCCATTGCATCTATATGCTTACTGATATTGATCCTGATCGAAATCTTCTGTCTCATATCCACACAAATCAGCACATTGATCATCATTATTGCAGGTATTACACAGCAAGTCTTGCAAAAAACAAACTCCTAAATAGCACCTGCTTATCAGTTTACAACCAAAATGTTAGATTCACTTGGTAAACATTTTGATGATATAAATGCATTACTCACAGCACTAGGTACTAATTTATCATTCATCATTTTAACAGAAACTTGGCTAAGTAATGACTATACCCAACTCTACAACTTAGCTGGTTATAAAGCCATTCATAACTGCAGGCCTAATAAAAAAGGTGGCACAGCAATATATTACAAAGATACCTTCATCTGCAATATTGTCATCAGTGATAGAGACGACTATTGTGAATATACCTTTGCCAAGTTCTCCAGTAAATCCCTTAAATCCTCTCTGACTATCGGTGCCATCTATAGATTTCCTAATACCAACATAGCGTCATTCTCAGATAACCTAAGGTATCATAAATAACAATCTCAACAAAAATCACATCATTCTAGGAGGTGATTTCAATATTGACCTGGGTCTTCAAAACAACCCTCAAGTTGACTATTTCCGTAACAGCATGCACTCCTGTATGCTAATCCTCACAATCACCAAGCCCACCCGAGTCACTCAAACATCTGCCACTACCCTGGATCACTTATGGACTAATATAACAGCTGCCCTTACATCTGGGGTAATTTATGACAGAACAACTGACCACTATCCTACCTTCCTCATAGCAAACATGGACACAACACCACCAGAAACTAAGAAACTCACATTCAGGCTACACAGTGAATCAGCTTTAGGCAATCTCTCTAATGCACTTCACAATATTAACTGGGAATCTGAATTTAATAATACACAGGATATAAACTCATTAACTAACCTCTTTCTCTCCAAAACTCTAAGCCTCTACAACACTCACTATCCCCTCCTTACCAAACAAGTAACTGATAAAAGATTAAACAATCCGTAGCTCACACGTGGCATATTCAAATCAACAAAAATCATGAATATGAAAAGAAATTTAGGTTTGGCCTAGTTACAAAGGAAGTAGTTAAGAGGTACTCATCAGTGCTTACCAGTATCATAAGAAAAGCTAAACTTTCATATTATGAGACTAGATTCAAAGAAGCAAAAGGCAACATGAAAAGCACATGGAATATCATCTCTAATATCCTAGGAACTAAACAACACTCCCACAACCAGATAACACTCTCTAAGGATGCCCTTACACCGTCATCTGATTTAGAAATGGCGAATGAATTTAATAGCTTCTTTTCATCGGTTGGTGCTAACCTTGCCAGTAAAATCCCACAGACTCAGACACATATCAACACATATCTCTCAGGCAGCTATCCAAACTCTCTTCTCCTCTCACCAGTCAGCCCGACAGATGTTGTGTCCATCATACACTCACTAAAAACCAAAGTTGGGAACATCAGTGAAATACCATCCATTGTATACAAGAGCGCCTCCCATGCCCTTGCACCACCTATAGCTCTGCTGTTCAACAAATCCCTTGAGTGTCATACCTTCCCTGATATCCTTAAAAAAATAAGCAAGAGTAACGCCAGTTCATAAAGGAGGTAATCCGGCGGACATAAACAATTATAGACCAATATCAAACCTACCCATACTATCAAAAATATTTGAAAAAATGATCTACAAACACCTCTACTCCTACCTCGTAAAATTTGACATACTCAGTCCCTGTCAGTTTGGCTTCCGCTCCCAAAAGAGTACCATTGATGCAATTATTAGCTCTCCTTGATATAATTTACTCAGCCCTTGATAAAAATGAGTTTCCGATTGGACTCTTCATTGACCTGAGAAAGGCCTTTGATACTGTTAATCACAATTACCTCTTACTTAAACTCCAGCATTATGATACCCGAGGCCATGCACTGGACTATATCCAATCCTATCTTAGTGATAGACACCAATGTGTAGCCACCAATAATATAACCTCTCCCACTCTACCAATAATCGTTGGAGTGCCACAGGGCAGCATCTTGGGACCTCTCCTATTTCTTATATAAATCAATGATCTGCCTAATGTCTCTAACATTCTGAAACCTATTTTGTTTGCTGATGATACTACCCTCATCTACTCCAACCCCAACTCACATATACTAAATAATGTTGCTAATAATGAACTAAAAAAAGTCCACTTATGGATGTCAACCAACAAACTAACACTTAACATAGAAAAGACCTACTACATCCTATTTGGAAGCAAATCAACAAATGCAATTCAGCTTCAGATAGACAATGTAAACATTAGCAATAAAAATGATGGAAAGTTTCTTGGCCTATTCCTAGACAAGAGACTCAACTTCAGTACCCACATACAACACATAACTAAGAAAGTCTCTAAAACAGTTGGTATACTCTCCAAAATCAGATATTATGTACCTAACTCTGCTCTCATCTCTACTATATTATGCACTAATCTATCCCTATCTTAATTATGGTATCTGTGCATGGGGTTCAACCACTGCAAACCACCTTAAGCCCATCATCACCCAGCAAAAATCTGCTATCAGAATAATAACAAATTCTGCTTTCAGACAACACTCAGCTTCCTTGTTTAACTCCCTAAACATGCTAAACACAACCTTACTCCACACATTCTCTTGTGTCAACTACATTTACAAAACCCTGTTCTTAAATGCAAATCCTGCTCTGAAACTCTCCCTGGACAGATGTAATAGGACCCATTATCACCACACCAGAAATAAATATCTCTTTGATATTCCCAGAGTCAAACTTAATCTGTGTAAACACTCAATGCAAATAAAGGGACCCAGTCCATGGAACTCACTCCCTATTGAATTGAAAAGCCGTCCAACTTTTGCATCATTCAAAAACAACACTAAAAAGTACCTAATTTCATCTTCACAGTTTTTTACCTTTTGCTTAAAACTTGCTCTGTATCTAGTGCTACCCAATCTTCCAATCTTTATGTACCTAATCCAAACAATTTTACCATTGTGATCATTGCTGTCTTCTTATATGTGCTATCAAAATGCTGTATTGTGCCTATTAATCTTTGTTTAAATTACCAATAAGTACACACATCTCATTTTTTTTTTGCAATGTATCTATTATCATTTTATTAATTCTGCTAGAATTTACCTACTTAAAATTATCTGTTAGATTAAGGACCTGCCCGAAACACTGCGCGTACTAGTGGCTTTACAAGACTGTAAACACTATGCTAGTGGCTTTACAAGAGTGTAAACACTATGCTATGTATCACACAAACCCAATATACCTTCTTGTATATAAATAAATAAAATAAAAATAAACAAATAAACAAGAATGGTCCCAGGGGTTCGAACCCTGGCCGGAGACCCCAGTCGCGGGTTGTTCATCTTGGTGTCACTGGAGGATCATCAAGAGTGTATTACCTAACCAACGAATCATCAACCACCTGTTGACCACCCATCAACCACGTGCCATCACGTGATTGATGTATTCATCTACATGCAGAGAACTACAGCTGTATCAAGAAGACCTACACGACGGAATACTTGAGTTGACTGCATGCGAACGAGGACCCGGCCACCCCAAGTACACACTCCCGTCTTATAGATAAAGATATTATCTTATATAGACTAAAGACACCACGTAAGTTATCTGTGATAGTTCTGCATCACTCTTGTCCCATCGGGGAGGTTTTTGAGAGTTATTCCCGCATGTACAGTGGTTACCTGCGGGTCAGTCACCAACATGGACCGCAGGTGAATACCGCCAGTGGCTGGAGAAGCCAAGTTAATGATCCCTTAATTGAGTTGAGATTGATCCTGTGGGGACCCGGTATCCATTACTCAGACGTCTCACTAGCGCCAGTCTCCTTACACCAACACCAAACACAAGTCACGTGTGTTTGAATTTACTCAACAGACTCAACATTAGCGAGTGAGTTGATTTACTAAACTATGTTAACTGTTATGTGATGTTTTGGAGAGAGAGAGAGAGAGAGAGAGGGAGAGAGAGAGAGAGAGAGAGAGAGAGAGAGAGAGAGAGAGAGAGAGAGAGAGAGAGAGAGAGAGAGAGAGAGAGAGAGCGTAAAGAAGGGGAGATAGAGAATGACGACTGGAAGGGAGACAAGCAGATAAAGAAGTATGATAAAGTGGAAGGAGGGGGGCAGGATAGAGAGAGATAAGGAGGTAGGTATAATGAATGAGGGAGGGAGAATGAAAGACAGGGAGGGAGGGAGAGAGGGAGAGAGAGAGAGAGAGAGAGAGAGAGAGAGAGAGAGAGAGAGAGAGAGAGAGAGAGAGAGAGAGAGAGAGAGAGAGAGAGAGAGAGAGAGGGAGGGAGTGCCAGAGAAGCAGCATCCGGGCGCTAAACCGGCATCATATCTGCAGAAAGAAGTTCCTCACAAGCCATATATCACTAACCCCGCCGCCGCCCCACTTGACGAGGTGGGAGGGGGCGGCTGGGAGGGGGGCGGCTGGGAGGGGGGCGGCTGGGAGGGGAAGGGGGGCGGCTGGGAGGGGGAGGGGGGCGGCTGGGGAGGGGGAGGGGGCGGCGGAAGGGGAGCGGCCGAGGGGACTCCGCATCGCTTCCTGACAAACAAATATTAGAGGAAACAGTTAGCGACGGCTCATTTCATTATCAAAGTGATGACTTAATCTCCAGTGACGTCATGCGAGGGGACGAGGCGTCTTAGCTGAGGGGACGGACGGACGGATGGGGGGAGGGACGGACGGACGGACGGACGGACGGATAGGGGGAGGGACGGACGGGACGGACGGACGGGCGGACGGGACGGACGGATCACTGTCACCTGTAGTAAAGAGAATGGTAAGAACAGCATCAAAGGCACCAATGAAAGAATAAAAGGAATCCCATTCTTCCATCACCCTCATCCTTACCTCATCCCTTTCGTACATGTCATTGTGTTCTTTCACCTCATTCTTATCTTCTCCTAGATATTACCCATGTCTTGCCTGTTCCTCACCCCACCCTCTCTCTCTCTCTCTCTGTCTCTCTCTGTCTCTCTCTGTCTCTCTCTCTCTCTGTCTCTCTCTCTCTCTGTCTCTCTCTCTCTCTCTCTGTCTCTCTCTCTCTCTGTCTCTCTCTCTCTCTCTCTCTCTCTCTCTCTCTCTCTCTCTCTCTCTCTCTGTCTGTCTGTCTGTCTCTCTCTCTCTCTCTCTCTCTCTCTCTCTCTCTCTCTCTCTCTCTCTCTCTCTCTCTGTCTCTCTCTGTCTCTCTCTGTCTCTCTCTCTCTCTCTCTCTCTCTCTCTCTCTCTCTCTCTCTCTCTCTCTGTCTCTCTCTGTCTCTCTCTCTCTCTCTCTCTCTCTCTCTCTCTCTCTCTCTCTCTCTCTCTCTCTCTCTCTCTCTCTCTGTCTCTCTCTCTCTCTCTCTCTCTCTCTCTCTCTCTCTCTCTCTCTCTCTCTCTCTCTCTCTCTCTCTCTCTCTCTCTCTCCCCTAATATTCCCTTCTTCTCCTGACGGGTTATTCATGCCCGTGCCACCACTTGTGGGGGGCTTAATCTTCAACAACCAATCACCAATCCTCTCCTCCACCACACGAAGATAGATGATTGATGAAGATTAAGCCACCCAAGAGGTGGCACGGGCATGAATAGCCCGTAACGAAGATAGATCATCACACTATCTTCTGATAATGGTCTAGAACGAACCAAAACGTCGTCGCTTCAACTCACATAAAATATGAGTACACGGACTCACACTCACCAGTACGTGGTGAGTGTGAGGGGTGATTAGCTAGAGTGTCTGAAGGGTGAGTGTGAGGACAAGGGGAGTGTGACCTAGGGTGAGGGGTCAAGACAAGGGGGGAAGACAATGGTGGTCACTCTTCCTAACCACTCACTTGATTGCCCACAATATATCACTAATATTTATGAGTGGAGAGAGTGGAGCCTCATTCACGGAGAGGTCCGTCGCCACACTCTTGTACTGGTATTCTGCCTGCTGTTTGGCAACACTGTAGACCTTCCCGCCAAAATACTGATCGACAGTGAGATACATCACGCTAATGTGCTGCCTTTCTCGTCGACACAAAACACTCATGCCCGCTAAAAATATTTTTGCCAGAACACTTCCCGCCAAAACTGTTCCCGCCAAAACTTTTCCCGCCAAAACTGTTCCCGTCAAAACACTTCCCGCCAAAACTGTTCCCGCCAAAACTGCTCCAATCAAAACACTTCCCGCCAAAACTGTTCCCGTAAAAACACTTCCCGCCAAAACTGTTCTCGCCAAAACACTTCCCGCCAAAACTGTTCCCGCCAAAACTGCTCCAATCAAAACACTTCCCGCCAAAACTGTTCTCGCCAAAACACTTCCCGCCAAAACTGCTCCAATCAAAACACTTCCCACCAAAACTGTTCCCGCCAAAACTGTTCTCGCCAAAACACTTCCCACCAAAACTGTTCCCGCCAAAACTGTTCCCGCCAAAACACTTCCCACCAAAACTGTTCCCGCCAAAACTGTTCTCGCCAAAACACTTCCCGCCAAAACTGTTCCCGCCAAAACACTTCCCACCAAAACTGTTCCCGCCAAAACACTTCCCACCAAAACTGTTCCCGCCAAAACTGTTCTCGCCAAAACTGTTCCCGCCAAAACTGTTCTCGCCAAAACACTTCCCGCCAAAACTGTTCCCGCCAAAACTGTTCCCGCCAAAACACTTCCCGCCAAAACTGTTCCCGCCAAAACTGTTCCCGCCAAAACACTTCCCACCAAAACTGTTCCCGCCAAAACTGTTCTCGCCAAAACTGTTCCCGCCAAAACTGTTCTCGCCAAAACTGTTCCCGCCAAAACTGTTCCCGCCAAAACTGTTCCCGCCAAAACACTTCCCACCAAAACTGTTCCCGCCAAAACACTTCCCGCCAAAACTGTTCCCGCCAAAACACTTCCCACCAATGCCCTCTGCATACTGGACTTTGTATTAATTAATGAAATAATTTCTGTGCAGTATGAGCCTTGTACAACCTTAACAAGTCATTGTCTAAAACTTTCTTTAGTAGTGTGAGTCTTACGGCGTCTTGTGCTTCAACCCTAAACACCCTAATGTGCTTGTTATCGAACCCTTCCACCACAACAGGGACCCTCCCACCACAACAAGGACCCTTCCACCACAACAGGGACCCTTCCACCACAACAAGGATCCTCCCACCACAACAGGGACCCTTCCACCACAACAGGGACCCTTCCACCACAACAGGGACCCTTCCACCACAACAGGGACCCTTCCACCACAACAAGGATCCTCCCACCACAACAGGGACCCTTCCACCACAACAGGGACCCTTCCACCACAACAGGGACCCTTCCACCACAACAGGGACCCTCCCACCACAACAGGGACCCTTCCACCACAACAAGGACCCTCCCACCACAACAAGGACCCTCCCACCACAACACGGACCCTTCCACCACAACAAGGACCCTCCCACCACAACACGGACCCTCCCACCACAACAAGGACCCTCCCACCACAACAAGGACCCTCCCACCACAACACGGACCCCTCCCACCACAACACGGACCCTCCCACCACAACACGGACCCTCCCACCACAACAAGGACCCTCCCACCACAACACGGACCCTCCCACCACAACAAGGACCCTCCCACCACAACAAGGACCCTCCCACCACAACACGGACCCTCCCACCACAACAAGGACCCTCCCACCACAACACGGACCCTCCCACCACAACAAGGACCCTTCCACCACAACAAGGACCCTCCCACCACAACACGGACCCTCCCACCACAACAAGGACCCTCCTACCACAACACGGACCCTCCCACCACAACAAGGACCCTCCCACCACAACAAGGACCCTCCCACCACAACACGGACCCTCCCACCACAACAAGGACCCTTCCACCACAACAAGGACCCTCCCACCACAACACGGACCCTCCCACCACAACAAGGACCCTCCCACCACAACACGGACCCCTCCCACCACAACACGGATCCTCCCACCACAACACGGACCCTCCCACCACAACAAGGACCCTCCCACCACAACACGGACCCTCCCACCACAACACGGACCCTCCCACCACAACACGGACCCTCCCACCACAACAAGGACCCTCCCACCACAACACGGACCCCTCCCACCACAACAAGGACCCTCCCACCACAACACGGACCCTCCCACCACAACACGGACCCTCCCACCACAACAAGGACCCTCCCACCACAACACGGACCCCTCCCACCACAACACGGACCCTCCCACCACAACACGGACCCTCCCACCACAACAAGGACCCTCCCACCACAACACGGACCCTCCCACCATAACAAGGACCCTCCCATCACAACAAGGACCCTCCCATCACAACACGGACCCCTCCCACCACAACACGGACCCTCCCACCACAACACGGACCCTCCCACCACAACAAGGACCCTCCCACCACAACACGGACCCTCCCACCATAACAAGGACCCTCCCATCACAACACGGACCCTCCCACCACAACACGGACCCTCCCACCACAACAAGGACCCTCCCACCACAACACGGACCCCTCCCACCACAACACGGACCCTCCCACCACAACACGGACCCTCCCACCACAACAAGGACCCTCCCACCACAACACGGACCCTCCCACCATAACAAGGACCCTCCCATCACAACAAGGACCCTCCCATCACAACAAGGACCCTCCCACCACAACACGGACCCTCCCACCACAACACGGACCCTCCCACCACAACAAGGACCCTCCCACCACAACACGGACCCCTCCCACCACAACACGGACCCTCCCACCACAACACGGACCCTCCCACCACAACAAGGACCCTCCCACCACAACACGGACCCTCCCACCACAACACGGACCCTCCCACCACAACACGGACCCTCCCACCACAACACGGACCCTCCCACCACAACAAGGACCGCTGCTACTCCCACTAACACTACTCTGGGCCCCCCAGGGTCCCCAGGAGACCAGCAAGGCATGACCAAACAATTAGTGCCAGCAGTACCAGGGGATGTCGACGCCCGTGGGAACACAGCCAGGACACGCTGTCAACACCACCCTCTCTATATGCTGCATTAGTGTATACGGCACCCTAAATCTAACCCAACTTTAATGTGTATGCGTTTACATATGTATTAACCTATTTGTATTCACCTATTTCTGCCTACAGGATGGAGCACTAGCTCTTGGACCGTGTAAGTGCCTCCAGGTGTGTAACTAGTCTCCAATATTCTCTAGAGTAGTTTGATTTGCTCGTCAATGTTACTGGTCTGTAGTTAAGTGCAACCTCTCTATGTCCTTTCTTGTAAAGTGGTACCACATTCGCTTTCTTCAGGCTGTTGGGCAATTCCTCCTTCGTGAGTGGTTCATTAGAGTACTAATGGTACAACAAGGGCTTGAGCAGATTCCTTTAGCACCCATGGTGATACATTGTCTGGTCCGATAGCTTTAGCTTCGAGTAGTGGTGGTAGTTGTTAATGTACTTCCTCTCCTGTTACTTCAATCTTTGAGTCTGTCATTTCCAGCTGCCTGTTCTTTGAGCTCTGGGGTGCTAGGAGAACCATTCTTTGAGCTCTGGGGTGCTAGGAGAACCATTCTTTGAGCTCTGGGGTGCTAGAAGAACCATTCTTTGAGCTCTGGGGTGCTAGAAGAACCGTTCTTTGAGCTCTGAGGTGCTAGGAGAACCATTCTTTGAGCTCTGGGGTGCTAGAAGAACCATTCTTTGAGCTCTGGGGTGCTAGAAGAACCATTCTTTGAGCTCTGGGGTGCTAGAAGAACCATTCTTTGAGCTCTGGGGTGCTAGAAGAACCATTCTTTGAGCTCTGGGGGTGCTAGGTGAACCATTCTTTGAGCTCTGGGGTGCTAGAAGAACCATTCTTTGAGCTCTGGGGTGCTAGAAGAACCATTCTTTGAGCTCTGGGGTGCTAGAAGAACCATTCTTTGAGCTCTGGGGTGCTAGAAGAACCATTCTTTGAGCTCTGGGGTGCTAGAAGAACCATTCTTTGAGCTCTGTGGTGCTAGAAGAACCATTCTTTGAGCTCTGTGGTGCTAGAAGAACCATTCTTTGAGCTCTGAGGTGCTAGAAGAACCATTCTTTGAGCTCTGAGGTGCTAGAAGAACCATTCTTTGAGCTCTGAGGTGCTAGAAGAACCATTCTTTGAGCTCTGAGGTGCTAGAAGAACCATTCTTTAAGCTCTGGGGTGCTAGAAGAACCATTCTTTGAGCTCTGAGGTGCTAGAAGAACCATTCTTTGAGCTCTGAGGTGCTAGAAGAACCATTCTTTGAGCTCTGAGGTGCTAGAAGAACCATTCTTTGAGCTCTGAGGTACTAGAAGAACCATTCTTTGAGCTCTGAGGTGCTAGAAGAACCATTCTTTGAGCTCTGGGGGTCGTTCAGACTCAGAACACCCTACAGAAGCCGACACTGAGTTCCTAGTAAGTTTTCCTTACTTGGTTCTTCACTATCATTCTCATTCTTATATGACTGTGTAGGAGTCTAGGTTGTTTCTTTGCTTCAGAAGCAATGTAGTTCTCATAGTTTCTTTTCAACACTTTTCTTATATTGATATATCCATTCCCAGCTCTGTTGCATCTGTTCCAGTTTTTGTCTAGCTTTGACTTCTGGAGTTCCTGCTCTACCTCATCCTTTTCCATTTGGTTTCTTGGCGCTGTTTATTGAACTATAGGTCCTGGCACTGTCTATTGAACCCCGGGTCCTGGCACTGTCTATTGAACCCCGGGTCCTGGCACTGACTATTGAACCCCGGGTCCTGGCACTGTTATTGAACCACGGGTCCTGGCACTGTCTATTGAACCCCGGGTCCTGGCACTATCTATTGAACCACGGGTCCTGGCACTGTCTATTGAACCCCGGGTCCTGGCACTGTTATTGAACCACGGGTCCTGGCACTGTCTATTGAACCACGGGTCCTGGCCCTGTCTATTGAACCCCGGGTCCTGGCACTGTCTATTGAACCCCGGGTCCTGGCACTGTCTATTGAACCACGGGTCCTGGCACTGTCTATTGATCCCCGGGTCCTGGCACTGTCTATTGAACCCCGGGTCCTGGCCCTGTCTATTGAACCACGGGTCCTGGCACTGTCTATTGAACCCCGGGTCCTGGCCCTGTCTATTGAACCACGGGTCCTGGCACTGTTTATTGAACCCCGGATCCTGGCACTGTCTATTGAACCACGGGTCCTGGCCCTGTCTATTGAACCACGGGTCCTGGCACTGTCTATTGAACCCCGGGTCCTGGCACTGTCTATTGAACCCCGGGTCCTGGCACTGTTTATTGAACCCCGGGTCCTGGCACTGTTTATTGAACCACGGGTCCTGGCACTGTCTATTGAACCACGGGTCCTGGCCCTGTCTATTGAACCACGGGTCCTGGCACTGTCTGTTGAACCCCGGGTCCTGGCCCTGTCTATTGAACCCCGGGTCCTGGCCCTGTCTATTGAACCCCGGGTCCTGGCCCTGTCTATTGAACCCCGGGTCCTGGCACTGTCTATTGGACAACACTGTTCTGTTGATATTCATTGTAAACATTTCCTCCTTTTCCACCCTGTCAATCGTCAATGTATTTTATACGTCTGGATCATGTTCTTTTCTAGCGTCGTCAGGTTCAGTTCCTTCAGTCTCTCTTCATCCCTCACACTTCTAGGAGGAGTCTCGTTGCAAACTTCTGCAAACTGGTGGTGTATGACGGGGCATAAAAGTCCACCAGGCAGGCAAATCCTCGACTTTTATGGCCGTCACCCACCATAAACTTCCCTTTTGTTTATCAAATGAGCTTCTTCCCAGTAAAGATACGTTGGTCTGGTTCTACATTCACCACTAACTTTATACAAAATGTTATATTTAGAGACCCTCCCAGGAGGTGAGACCCTCCCAGCCTCCCAGGAGGTGAGACCCTCCCAGCCCAGCTAGGACACGCCCCCAGCCCAGCTTGGACACACCCCCAGCTCAGCTAGGACACGCCCCCAGCCCCAGGGAGCCACCAACGATCTCTGTGGGACCTTCCCCGTGATTGCTTACTAATACTCCATCCTAATCTACCACTGGCATCTCCCATCCACTCTCCCGCCCACGCTCACGCCCACGCTCCCACCCACGGTCCCGCCCACGCTCCCGCCCACGTACCCACCCACACATGCCAGGTGTGGGTGAGAATGACTCTGGATACCTGGGCCATACCTGCAGAGGGGTTCTGGGAGTGCTACTCCCCAAGTCTGGCCCGAGGCCAGGCTTGACTTGTGATAACTTGGTTCACCAGGCTGTTGCTTGGTGCGGCCCGCAGGCCCACATACCCACCACAGCCTGGTTGGTCCGGCACTTCTTGCAAGAACTTGTCTAAGTGCTTCTTGAAGACATCCACCTTTGTTCCAGCAATATTTCTTATGCTTGCTGGAAGGGTGTTGAACAGCTGTGGACCTCTGATGTTCAGACAGTGTTCTCTGATTGTGGCTATGGCACCTCTACTCCTCACTGGACCTCTGATGTTCAGACAGTGTTCTCTGATTGTGGCTATGGCACCTCTACTCCTCACTGGACCTCTGATGTTCAGACAGTGTTCTCTGATTGTGTCTATGGCACCTCTACTCCTCACTGGACCTCTGATGTTCAGACAGTGTTCTCTGATTGTGTCTATGGCACCTCTACTCCTCACTGGACCTCTGATGTTCAGACAGTGTTCTCTGATTGTGGCTATGACACCTCTACTCCTCACTGGTTCTATTCTGCATTTCCTTCCGTACCTTTCGCTCCAGTATGTTGATATTCTACTGTCACAATACTATATTCTTTACGATAAAATACGATATTGTAAGACGCATCTGATAGCCATCATGACAACACTCCACTCTAATGACCATTACGCTGTTGCTAGACTTCCCTTAACGACTCCATCGGCTGCTTCATGACCAGCTCTCCCTCTAATTCACCACAGATGAGACCGTGGCCGCCATATTGGTGTGCCTTAGGGAGGAATTAAGAACAGATAATTGAGAGTCCCCAGTGTAAGGAGCTTGAACACACACCAGGTGTGACTTGTCATTCCTAGAGATATTATAGAGGCAATGTTTATAGAGGCAGACTAACACATGGGGTGTAACTTACACCTGAGGTGCAGGAGACACTTAAGGTGTAACTTACACCTGAGGTGCAGGAGACACTTAAGGTGTAACTTACACCTGAGGTGCAGGAGACACTTAAGGTGTAACTTACACCTGAGGTGCAGGAGACACTTAAGGTGTAACTTACACCTGAGGTGGAAGACACATGTGGAGTAGCAGCCATCGCCGCCGAGGACACGGGGTTGCAAGTGTTGCACAAGACTTAAAGACCACGGACAGCTGCAACCTGCCCGCTCTCACACTCTACGTCGCATTCTTTACGTAGTCGACCAATCCGCTAAACATTGCGACGAATTAATTCAACTTAAAACACCGTAATACTGACGATTTCTATACACATCAATGCATGTATATATATACACATATATATTATTTACACATCGACAGGTTAAGTGGGTTATTTGAATTCGTTAATTTCTAATTATGCAAAAAGTTGCATATTTTTGTTTACGAAAATCCTACTGTTTTTGACTTATCAAAAATGATAAGTCAAAAACAGTCGCATTTTGTACGGAGTGCGAAAGTTTCAAAACAGCCTATGGGGCGTCCATTTTGAGGTTTCAGGCCTATATATATGCTCGTAGAAGCCTCCCAATCTTCCAAAAAAGACAGTACCTATAGCGACTATGTATTGTACAAAATATGTACTATTGTACCGCCGCAAAAATCCACTTTTGTGCCATTGTTTTTAAAATGGCGTCAGAGAGAGTGAAGCAGCCTAACCAACAAGCTAATTTATCCGCTTCCAGGTTCCAAATAAACAAAACTAGGCCTAATAAACTGAGTCTAAAGCCTAATTTAGTACAAATATGTACTACATTAGGCCTAAGAATATTTATTTTTCTAAGCAATTGTTACTTGTCTGCTAAGCTATTGTTAATTGTCTGCTTTAATCTATTGTTACTTGTCTGCTTAAAGTAATTTTGACTTCTTTCCTTTAAGCAACTTCTACTCTCCTGCTTTAAGTTATTGCTACTTCTCTACTTGAAGTAGTTGTTACTTGTCTACATTAAGCTAGTGTTACTTCATGAGGTAGAGGAGTGAGGTGAGGGACGCAGCAGTGAGGGAGTGACCACAGACACTCACAGTAACTGTTGAATACTTCAGCTGTTGTAGCTAAGTAACTCTCCCTCCCCCATGTTCCCTTGACTACAAGTGCCTTTACGCAGCTCTTATGGCATTATATTATAGAAATTCGTATATTAGGATGTACTTGGGTGTGTGTATATATATATATATATATATATATATATATATATATATATATATATATATATATATATATAATGTTATGGTGTGGTGAAGTAAGTAGTGGCCATAAGGAATTATTCACATCAGATGATAGCCTAATGCGAGGAATTATTCGGCAGTGAATCTTCTATGAGAGAATTCAAAGTAAGATATGGTTTTCAACCTCCTAATTTCCTGACAAAATAAATCAATGTGCAAAGACAATATTACATATTACAAGACTTGTGTCAGTAATGTTCATTAGGGTTACCAGTGGATGAGGCTAGCGCTGGCAAAGGTATTGTTTCAGATTTGTATATTATCCTTAAATAAATGTTAATTTTTTTTAAACACTGTGTTTGCATGTACTTCTGTTTGAAACATGCTTTGATCTACATGAGAATGTTTAGCAATTTACACTATCACTGAATAAAGGTTATTTATGTGAAGAGAGATTTCTGCCCGAAACGCTGCGCGTACTAGTGGCTTTACAAGATTGTAAACACCATGCTATGTATCCTCACAAACCTAATGTACCTTCTTCTATATAAATAAATAAATAAAATTAAATACCTACAGTTTGGAGGAAAGTGAGGCAAGGTTGTGAGACAAGTGAAGACGGTCATCTAGGTGACCATGCACGCCTGCTTGTAAGGATTTCTAGAACGTAGGACCAGTCCAACCAGGTGATTCTAGAAACGTTAACAAGTCCAAAGTAGCAACCTGCGTCATTGAGGTAGCCTAGCCTCACAAATTGCTGTGGAGCTACGCCAATGGTGTAGTTCATGTTTTCAGCAGTTTCTTTGGCACTGTTCACCCCGATAACTAAGGAACGACGGTGTTGTACAGTGAGTGTGGCGGCTACAAAGGACACACCTCTACACCTCTCGTTACACTCTGAGGTCGTGTGTTTCTGGCGGTCATCGGAGGAGCCGAGGACTATTCTGAGGAGGATTCAGCTGCTAAGGTCCCCCTGTGTTTCTGGTGCAATATAGAGATAAAGTGTTGACTCCGGTTACGGGTGCAGGGGCGTGTGCTCGAGTGCGGTTACTAACACTCCTTTCCCCTCACCCCGTGACAAAACTAATGGTGTAAGATGCTCCCGGACGCAGGTTCGAATCCTCGTCACGGCCCTTGTGGATTTGTTCATTAGTGGTGTAAGTCTTACCATATGAGAAAGGTAACATGAGCTTGCTAACAGGAGTCAGCAGTCGCCTGCTCCTGTACCCACCACTGTGAACAAAGAAAACGTCTTTGTTCTTAAATGTTTACAAAAAATATATATAATTCCTACACGGTTCACAACATATGTAGTAAATATCCACAAATTAAAACTGAACATTTGAACTGTAACTTCTTAACAATAGTGTGTATTTAAAGTCCAATGTGCTGATGTACAGAGTCAGAGCACATAAACGCTGCTCCACTGACCTTGCCCGGGATTCATCAAGCATTTACGTAAACACTTACGAAACCTCTACATCTTTCCTTAAATCATGGCGGCTCTGTTTACATTTACTTAACAGTTTACGGGCTTGGACACTTCACAACCCAAGGCTATTATTGTTATAACAACCTTCTTGTGCCTCGGAACTCATAAACTGTTGTATAAATGTAAACAAAGCCACCATATCATACAGTTGCACCATCGCAGACTCGAACTGTCGACCACCGGAGCTCTACCGACCTATGAATACCCATTATAAGAGAGCGTCTCTTGGGGTTTGCAATTTTAGAAAGCCACCATGATTCAGGAAAGATATACAGGTTTCGTAAGTAAACACATAAATGCGGACCTCACTGACTTCCTATAGACTGTTGGAAAGCTCTTGCATTTATGTATTGTGATATCATCCCCCCTCACTCTTGCTATCTCCCCGCCGCATCTCTCATCCCGCCCCCCCCCCTCCTACAGCACCCCCCCCCTCCTGCAGCACCCCCCCCCTCCAGGACCTCCCCCCCCACCTCACATGATACATCTCCCGCCAGCTCCTCTGCTAGACGCTCACATTTTTTTATGGTTGTGATTAGGTTATGATCTCGTTATGTGCTCCCGGCTACCCTGGTGCCGCCCGCACCGCCGCCCGTACCGCCCCTACGTCCGCTCTCACCGCCGGCACCGCCCCTACGTCCGCTCTCACCGCCCGCACCGCCGCCCGCACCGCCCCTCCCGCCGCCCGCACCGCTGCTCCTACCTCCGCTCGCACCGCCTTTACCGCCGCCCACAAGCGCCGTCCCGCCGCCAGCAAGCGCCGCCCCGCCCCTACCACCGCCCACAACGGCGTCCCACCGCCAACCGCCGCCCCTACCGCCGCCCCTACCGCCGCCCGCACCGCCGTCCCGCCGCCCTCCGGCCCGTAGACATAATCGCTTAAAAAAATATTTTTTATTACATCAAAAAGATCAATATATTGTTCATGGTGTATTTGTATACATGATCTGCTGCCTCCTCTCGGGCGAGAGAGAGAGAGAGAGAGAGAGAGAGAGAGAGAGAGAGAGAGAGAGAGAGATCAAAAGGCGTCATGGTGTAAGAGAGAGACTTCCAGTGTGATAAAACTGTCAGCCCTCAATAGGAGGTGTCCGGGGGGGCCTCCACCTCCTCCTTCGGGGGGGATTGATGGGGCGGCCGGAGCCACCCCGGGCAGAGTCACCCATCATCAACACTAATATGACACTTACTCTTATTGGAGCCGTTTTTAGGAGAGTTTGTTGTGAGTTACGATGGTTAATATGCCAGTCGAAGTCCATCCACTCCCAGCAACCTTGGTGATTACTTCATCAACCGTAGCGAAGTAGTCTGCGTCCGCAGCTCACACTCCTAGAACCCGGGTTCAATCCCCGGGGTGGAGAGAGGATGCAATTGTAACTATAAGGTGTGAAGGATAAATGAAATTGTTTATGTAATAATCTAAGATGAGGTCTGATAAAGACCTTTTGTGCCCTCTGTAACGCTTTTGCGCTACCGCTCACAGGATGAGTATGGGGTGCACAATAAACTAGCCACCTTCGGCGGCAACAATCAATGCAATTGTTGAGTGTTGGAGCCTAAGAAAGGTTAGCAGTTAGCCTAGACGGGTCTCTCGATATTACAAACAATGGGAAACCATAAATATATTTAATACAAATAATAAATAACAATAGTTATTGATACAAAATATATATACACAGGATATGATACACTTCAGAGTAGTTAACAGGTGGAATGCATTAGGCAGTGATGTGGTGGAGGCTGACTCCATACACAGTTTATAATGTAGATATGATAGAGCCCAATAGGCTCAGGAACCTGTACACCAGTTGATTGACAGTTGAGAGGCGGGACCAAAGAGCCAGAGCTCAACCCCCGCAAGCATTGTATACACTAAATATATACACACAATTCTGCACTATTATTATTCCGCTAATTATACCGACGCATGGATCCGATATTTAATATAACACAAATTTGCTCACACATTAAAATATTAAATACAAATAAAGTACAAATATTTGTACTAAATAAAGTACAAATACAAAATACTGTCTTCAAGTTTGTATACAAAGTAAAGAGTGAATAAGAGTTGAAGAGTCTCAGAGAGTGACGGTGTGCTGTCTCAAGAGGCTCTGGGCCTAAGAGTGATTCCTGTCAAGTATCACATGTATTTTATATTAATAAAAATTACTACTTTTATCATTATACATATTTTATGTAATTAAAAATTATTACTTTTAATTATTATACACATTTTATGTAATTAAAAATTATAATTTATTAATAAAAATTAAGATTATTTAAACATTTAACATTGGAAAAAAAACCCAGACTTATGTATCATCTTTACATAAAATTACCAAACACGTAAGTGGAAGTTTTCATCCTAATATTATTATTAAAAATTATTATTATAATTATTATCTTAAAATGTTTTAAATACCTTTAGGATATATATATATATATATATATATATATATATATATATATATATATATATATATATATATATATATATATATATATATATATTAGTTACATATGCTGAAAGTATGTCCTAAAAAATAATGAATAAACTATTGTGCAAATACATATACATATATATATATATATATATATATATATATATATATATATATACATGAAAAAAGTATTGTTTCCAATAAATAGTTTTCCATTGTGTTAGTGTTAATGTCTGTGATGAGAACATGTTATGTATTATATGATCAAATCAACGATGATGTTATACATGCTGTATACCTATATAAGTCCTATATAATGGTCAGTATGAATGTATATATAGTCTGTATACATATACTGTATTCAAAGTCTGTGTTGATATATTGAACACAGTCTGTATATATATATTGAAAAACAAAATTTGTATACATATACTCCATGCATATATTGTGTATACACATTTACTATACAGTATACATATACTTTCAGTATTTCCCACAATGGGATAGTCAGTACATCAATCAGATTTAAAATGTTTAAAAACGTCTTAAAATAGTGAATATTTTCAAACTTTTATAACGTATCCTGACGTCTGGTCAGGGTCATCAGGGTGAAAGAGACGCGAGCTATTCGAACGATGCGCCAAGCGTCAATTTTCAAGTGCTTTTGCTCTCGCCAGAAGCGTACGAACCTGGACGGTGATGGTGTTCGGTAGGGCCAGAAATTGACAACATAAAGGAGCTTCTAATTTGCATATAGCAGCTGACTTTGGAAGTTATAATCGGCAGCGTCAAAATAGAGGTGCATTAGGGGGGTGGGACCAGGAGCTGGAGCCCGTCCCATGCCACCATACTGATCAGTGCCACCATACTGATCAGTGCCACCATACTGATCAGTGCCCCACCATACTGATCAGTGCCCCACCATACTGATCAGTGCCACCATACTGATCAGTGCCCCACCATACTGATCAGTGCCCCACCATACTGATCAGTGCCCCACCATACTGATCAGTGCCCACCATACTGAGCAATGCCACCATACTGATCAGTGCCCCACCATACTGATCAGTGCCCACCATACTGATCAGTGCCCCACCATACTGATCAGTGCCCACCATACTGATCAGTGCCACCATACTGATCAGTGCCCCACCATACTGATCAGTGCCCCACCATACTGATCAGTGTCCCACCATACTGATCAGTGCCCCACCATACTGATCAGTGCCACCATACTGATCAGTGCCAACATACTGATCAGTGCCACCATACTGATCAGTGCCCCACCATACTGATCAGTGCCACCATACTGATCAGTGCCCCACCATACTGATCAGTGCCCCACCATACTGATCAGTGCCCCACCATACTGATCAGTGCCCCACCATACTGATCAGTGCCACCATACTGATCAGTGCCCACCATACTGATCAGTGCCCCACCATACTGATCAGTGCCCCACCATACTGATCAGTGTCCCACCATACTGATCAGTGTCCCACCATACTGATCAGTGTCCCACCATACTGATCAGTGCCCCACCATACTGATCAGTGCCCCACCATACTGATCAGTGCCCCACCATACTGATCAGTGTCCCACCATACTAATCAGTGCCCCACCATACTGATCAGTGCCCCACCATACTGATCAGTGTCCCACCATACTGATCAGTGTCCCACCATACTGATCAGTGCCCCACCATACTGATCAGTGCCACCATACTGATCAGTGCCCCACCATACTGATCAGTGCCCCACCATACTGATCAGTGCCCCACCATACTGATCAGTGCCCCACCATACTGATCAGTGCCACCATACTGATCAGTGCCACCATACACCACCAATGCCACCATACTGATCAGTGCCACCATACTGATCAGTGCCCCACCATACAGACCAATGCCACCATACTGATCAGTGCCCCACCATACTGATCAGTGCCACCATACTGATCAGTGCCACCATACTGATCAGTGCCACCATACTGATCAGTGCCACCATACTGATCAGTGCCACCATACTGATCAGTGCCCACCATACTGATCAGTGCCCACCATACTGATCAGTGCCACCATACTGATCAGTGCACCACCATACTGATCAGTGCCACCATACTGATCAGTGCCCCACCATACTGATCAGTGCCACCATACTGATCAGTGCCACCATATTGATCAGTGCCCCACCATACTGATCAGTGCCCCACCATACTGATCAGTGCCACCATACAGACCAGTGCCACCATACTGATCAGTGCCACCATACTGATCAGTGCCCCACCATACTGATCAGTGCCACCATACTGATCAGTGCCCCACCATACTGATCAGTGCCACCATACTGATCAGTGCCACATATTGATCAGTGCCCCACCATACTGATCAGTGCCCCACCATACTGATCAGTGCCACCATACAGACCAGTGCCCCACCATACTGATCAGTGCCCCACCATACTGATCAGTGCCACCATACAGACCAGTGCCACCATATAGACCAGTGCCCCACCATACTGATCAGTGCCACCATACTGACCAGTGCCACCATACAGACCAGTGCCACCATACAGACCAGTGCCCCACCATACTGATCAGTGCCACCATACTGATCAGTGCCACCATACTGACCAGTGCCACCATACAGATCAGTGCCACCATACAGATCAGTGCCACCATACAGACCAGTGCCAACAAAGAGATCCATACAGTGATCTGTATGGATGAGTGGCAGTATGATCAGTATTACCTGTTAAAAATAAATATACATATTTATTTGTAATGATACTGTATAAAGTGAGACAGTCAGTATGACGTAAGAGGGTCGACGCCGGGGGAACATTTTGGAGCGTGGCGGCGGCGCCATGACGCGGCTAAGATGGCGGCTGGCGTCACGCGGGCACTGTGTAGTTACGGCACCCGCCGCAGAGGGCACCACCTGCTGGCACGACGCCTCCCAGCTGGCCGCGTCCAAAAAGTTCCCACCAGTGCAAGCCTATTACGTCACAGTGACGTCACATGATTTGGATACCGTCTATTTAAGAGTTAACAATGTACATTTTAGACTATGTTAGGACAGGATGTGATATATATATGGCTAATTTATATTATGATAGCTTGTGATAGGATAAGATAGATCACGGTAGATTAGTTTAAAAGAGAAGGGATGACGTTAAACAAGTATTCTTGGGGCCCTTTTTCAAGTGTGAGTCAGATCAAATTTTATGCAACAAATTTAGTGAATATTTCATGGAATAAATTTTATACGCCGAGATAAATGTATTGATTGAACAATTAGTCTATGCGTGTTGGCACTCTACTGTGCTCCTCTGTATATTTTTACATAAATATTATTGTTATTCTTAGGCGGTTCCCACTGAGAACGAAATCTTCCTCAATACCGGAATTTACCCGAGAGGACAAGAAGCCGGCGGCTTGTCGAACGAATACGGACCAGGTGATTGTTGGGTCACCCAACCAATTACTGGTTGCACCCAACGGTGCTTAACCTTACTTACGGGTAGGTGTATTTGACCACTAATAACTGGAATAATTATATTCTTGGGACCTGGCAGTGTTTTCCCACAAATTACAATCCTGTGCAGAATACAGCACTAAACAGTTGCATGGGTCGAGGGGTTACGTGTTTACTGGTAGGTGAACAGAGGTATCAGGGGCCAACCAGTGACTTATTAGAATGTAATCTATATTAACAGATACCTAACTCCAGCGGGCCTATTGACAGTGGGTCTATCTGTCTCTCTATGTCTATCTATTTGCATCTGCCTCTCGCTCTCTGCCTCTCTTGGTTTTTCTGCTTGTCTGTTTCTCTCTCTCCCTTTCTCCCTCTCTCCCTCTCCCTCTCACCCTCTCTCTCTCTCTCTCTCTCTCTCTCTCTCTCTCTCTCTCTCTCTCTCTCTCTCTCTCCCTCTCACCCCTCTCTCCCTCCCTCTCCCTCTCTCCCCCCCCGTTTCCCCCCCCTCTCTCCCTCTCCCTCTCTCCCTCCCTCCCTCCAACCCATCCTCATGTATATAGCAGTTTCTGTAACACTGTGAACCATCGTACACACATAGACGTAATGAACAATTAATAGAATGACACGATTCATTTTATAGAGTTGGAACAAAATTAAGTTAAAACCAAACTTAAATATTCCTGGACCAGGTATAGCACATATTCCTGGACCAGGTATAGCACATATTCCTGGACCAGGTATAGCACATATTCCTGGACCAGGTATAGCACATATTCCTGGACCAGGTATAGCACATATTCCTGGACCAGGTATAGCACATATTCCTGGACCAGGTATAGCACATATAGGTACTATATTTGGCCTCGGCGTGTATTAGGCTTAAGAAGGTTAGGTTAAGTTTTCTGAGCAACATCAATATAAAATCCTTTTTGGTTGGCCAATTTCAATAATACCGATTTCTAGTTTCTAATTGCCTGTTATGTCACTTTACAATAGTACTTATAGTCACGATGAGTACTATCTAAGCGGGAGGATTGCGGCGGATCAAGAGGATACAAGAGGATCAGGCTGCGAGCAGCCGCGTCCAACAGCCTGGTTGACCAGTCCAGCAACATGGAGGCCTGGTCGACGACCGGGCCGCGGGGTCGCTGAGCCCCGAAATCACTTCAAGGTAAGGATGGGGTGTTGTGTCAGACTCGCACTCTCTCTCTCCCTTGGAACCAAACCATAGGCTGCGTGACATGACACAGGGTAAAATCTAGATAAAGACAGTCTATTTAACACAAGGGGCACACGCACTAGGGGACACAGGTGGAAACTGAGTGCCCAAATGAGCCACAGAGATATTAGAAAGAACTTTCTCAGTGTCAGAGTAGTTGACAAATGGAATGCATTAGGAAGTGATGTGGTGGAGGCTGACTCCATACACAGTTTCAAGTGTAGATATGATAGAGCCCAATAGGCTCAGGAACCTGTACACCAGTTGATTGACAGTTGAGAGGCGGGACCAAAGAGCCAGAGCTCAACCCCCGCAAGCACAAATAGGTGAGTACAAATAGGCGAGTACAGGAGAGGGGGGTGCACGACAGGGGGGGGGTGCATGACAGGGGGGGGTGCATGACAGGGGGGGTGCATGACAGGGGGGGGTGCATGACAGGGGGGGTGCATGACATGGGGGGATATCTGGGAGGCTGCAGGGGGGAGGGTAGTGAGGGGGGGGGGATAATGATAATTAGGAACCTAGTGTTGTTGACGTCATGAATAAATATTATAGGCGAAGAATGATAGTTAGAATTTTTCAAACAATTTACGAACATTAGTGCATAATATTTTATGATACAGTAAGAAAAAAGTAAAAATATATTTGACTCAATTTAATACAATATCGAAAAATTCGTCGTTGAGGACGCTTTGGCACTTTGTCAAGTGGCACTCATTTATGACACTGCTGAATTGTCCATGTTGGGCACGTACCCAACAGCAATTACTGTTAAAAACTGGTGAGTCTAGCCATAGCTTCTGGCCTCTTACCCAGGACAGACAGACACTTTATTTTATAGATAATTGTATAGTCACCCTGACTTACAGATACTTCTGGTAATTACCTCATCTTTCCCTTCCAAGTGCCTTATACTTATACTGACTTACCAATTTTTGTCCTCATAATTATCTGACCTTATAAATAATATATATTACACTGATAATGACTTACACTTATGCTCATATTTCAGAGCGAAGACTTACGTAGTCTGGCACCACTGGACCACACACACCTGTGCCATAGTTAGGTGCCCCACACACACACCTGATGCTCATACACTCACACACCTGGTTGTCATGCAAGTAAACACCTGTTGGTCACACACACACACACACACACATCCTGGAGTATGCGGCCCCAGCATGGAGCCCGTACCTTGCCAAGCACAAGACGACGCTGGAAAAAGTCCATAGGTATGCCATTAGACTAGTCCCAGAACTAAGAGGCATGAGTTACGAGGAAAGGCTGCGAGAAATGCACCTTACGACACTGGAAGACAGAAGAGTAAGGGGGAGACATGATCACAACCTACAAAATCCTCAGAGGAATCGACCGGGTAAACAAGGATAAACTATTCAACACTGGTGGGACGCGAACAAGGGGACACAGGTGGAAACTGAGTACTCACATGAACCACAGAGACGTTAGAAGGAACTTTTTCAGTGTCAGAGTAGTTAACGGATGGAATGCATTAAGCAGTGATGTGGTGGAGGCTGACTCCATACACAGTTTATAATGTAGATATGATAGAGCCCAATAGGCTCAGGAATCTGTACACCAGTTGATTGACAGTTGAGAGGCGGGACCAAAGAGCCAGAGCTCAACCCCCGCAAGCACAAATTGGTGAGTACACACTGGGGTCTGGTAGCCTGGTGGATAGCGCGCAGGACTTGTAATTCTGTGGCGCGGGTTCGATTCCCGCACCAGGCAGAAATAAATGGGTAAAGTTTCTTTCACCCTGAATGCCCCTGTTACCTAGCAGTGAATAGGTACCTGGGAGTTAGTCAGCTGTCACGGGCTGCTTCCTTGTGTGGGGGGAGAAAAAAAGTAGTTAGTAAACAGTTGATTGACAGTTGAGAGGCGGGCAAAAAGAGCAAAGCTCAACCCCCGCAAGCACAACTAGGTGAACACAACTAGGTGAATACACACACACACTTAGGGGGTTTAGGGGAAGAGTTAGGGGGGGGACTTGATCACCACATTCAAGATTCTCAAGGGAATTGATAGGGTAGATAAAGACAGTCTATTTAACACAAGGGGAACACGCACTAGGGGACACAGGTGGAAACTGAGCGCCCAAATGAGCCACAGAGATATTAGAAAGAACTTATTTAGTGTCAGAGTGGTTGACAAATGGAATGCATTAGGCAGTGTTGTGGTGGAGGCTGACTCCATACACAGTTTCAAGTGTAGATATGATAGAGCCCAGTAGGCTCAGGAACCTGAGCCAGCCGTGACACAGCCTCGTGACACAGGTGATTGACAGTTGAGAGGCGAGACCAAAGAGCCAGAGCTCAACCCCCGCAAGGGAGCTTACTTGGAAAAGATGGGGAAAAATGCAATAAATGAAAACTCGTTCGATTTCAATCAAACATTTTTGACAAGTTGTATATAAAAAGTGTTTCATCTGGTCCAAGTCTCAGCATCGTAGCATAAATAGGAAAGAAGAAAAAAAATTTTGAATTAAGTGTCAAAAATTTTCCAAAATGGTCAAAAAGGATTATGAAACAAAAATGTCAACTGAAATCATGTCTATGACTTTCAGCTATCACAATAGCATATATTAAAAACAAATTATAATTAGTTTTATTAAAAAAAATTTAAGTTAAAAAAAAGGCAATTTTTGTTTGTTTTTTAATTTTATCTCTTTTGTTTAAAAAAAAAAATCGGGCGATTTGCATGAAACTTATACACCTGACTGCACGTAGGCCTATCTGTAAGGGTGCCAATTTTGGAGGAAATTGGTTGATGTCAACCTCAGCCACAGATGGCAGCACCTTAGACTTTATTTTTTACTTGAACATTTGTTACTTGAACATATATATATCTCTTTTCATTTTTTATTGAATATACTTTAACTTACACCTTATATGTAAAATTTATGTCTCTAAAATCGTAAATAAGCGTTTTATCCTGAGTTTATTTATTGATTTATAAGAGCAATAAACATGATATATTTGCATAATTTTTTTTTTTGGGGGGGGGGGGAACTTAGACTATTTGTATTAGGAAAAGTGAAGACGTTTTGGAAAATCCCCTATTTATTATCCTTTATTATATGCTAATGTGTCAGAAAAGTGTCATAAAATGATTATATCTGAAAGGTGTTTGTTCATTTACACTTGAAAATGTGTAAAATTCATTAAAAAAAAATAAAAATAAATAAAAAAAAATCCCCCTTACTATTTAGGCTACAGTACTGAAACTTAGAACAACTGCAGCCCTTTTCATATAGTCAAAAAATAATGGTTGACATTGGACAACAATTTTACTTTTCCAAGTAAACCCCCTCAATTGAGCACAACTAGGTGAATACACAGGAACCTGTGTACCTGTTGACTGACGGTTGAGAGGCGGGACCAAAGAGCCAGAGCTCAACCCCCGCAAGCACACTAGGTGAATACACAGGAACCTGTGTACCTGTTGATTGACGGTTGAGAGGCGGGACCAAAGAGCCAGAGCTCAACCCCCGCAAGCACACTAGGTGAATACACAGGAACCTGTGTACCTGTTGATTGACAGTTGAGAGGCGGGACCAAAGAGCCAGAGCTCAACCCCCGCAAGCACACTAGGTGAATACACAGGAACCTGTGTACCTGTTGATTGACGGTTGAGAGGCGGGACCAAAGAGCCAGAGCTCAACCCCCGCAAGCACACTAGGTGAGTACACACACACCAGATAGCACTGTAAAGACTGCTATATTAGCCATATTAATTACACACACCTGTGGATTTTGACGTTAGAATAAGAGTTTAAGAATTACCTAAACTGTGTTCGAATCCTTCACCACGGTTCTTGAATAGTCATTAAAATTTAAATTTAAAAATTAATGTATAATTTATTATAGTTAGTGATATAACCATCCTTGATTTTTCTTAATTCAATATCTCCGTGTAAATTGGGGGGATTTAATTTTATATAAACATTCATTTTTTTTGTACTGTTTGGTAGAAGTTGGCTGAAGTCGGAGTCAGAGAGAAAGTTGAGATGAGTGTCACTACAGATGACCTAGAGATCAACTCTACTCTCTCTCTCTCTCTCTCTCTCTCTTCCTCTGTCTGTCTCTCTCCCTCTCTCTCTCTCTCTCTCTCTCTCTCTCTCTCCCTTTCTCTCTCTCTCCCTTTCTCTCTCTCTCCCTTTCTCTCTCTCTCCCTCCCTCTCTCTCCCTGCCTGCCTCCCTCCCTCCCTCCCTGCGTCACAGGTAAGTCAGACCAAACACCTTCACTCCACACACGCAACAAGACTCATTTGGAGTCATGATCACACAGGTGAGTGTTCCAGCCACAGTGTGAGGCAGCCTTGATTACTGTGTCATTAATTACCTAAGTGTAGTTACAGGATGAGAACTACGCTCGTGGTGTCCCGTCTTCCCAGCACTCTTTGTCGTATAACGCTTTGAAACTACGGACGGTCTTAGCCTCCACCACCTCGTGACACAGCCTCGTGACACAGTCTAGTGACACAGTCTAGAGACACAGTCTAGTGACACAGTCTAGAGACACAGTCTAGTGACACAGCGTTGTGACACAGCCTCGTGACAGTCTAGTGACACAGTCTAGTGACACAGCCTCGTGACACAGTCTAGTGACACAGCCTCGTGACACAGTCTAGTGACACAGCCTCGTGACACAGTCTAGTGACACAGCCTCGTGACACAGTCTAGTGACACAGCCTCGTGACACAGTCTAGTGACACAGTCTAGTGACACAGCCTCGTGACACAGTCTAGTGACACAGCCTCGTGACACAGTCTAGTGACACAGCCTCGTGACACAGTCTAGTGACACAGCCTCGTGACACAGTCTAGTGACACAGCCTCGTGACACAGTCTAGTGACACAGCCTCGTGACACAGCCACGTGACACAGCCTCGTGACACAGTCTAGTGACACAGCCTCGTGACACAGCCTCGTGACACAGGCTCGTGACACAGTCTAGTGACACAGCCTCGTGACACAGCCTCGTGACACAGTCTAGTGACACAGTCTCGTGACACAGTCTCGTGACACAGCCTCGTGACACAGCCTCGTGACACAGTCTAGTGACACAGCCTCGTGACACAGCCTCGTGACACAGTCTAGTGACACAGTCTAGTGACACAGCCTCGTGACACAGCCTCGTGACAGTCTAGTGACAGTCTCGTGACACAGCCTCGTGACACAGTCTAGTGACACAGCCTCGTGACACAGTCTAGTGACACAGCCTCGTGACACAGCCTCGTAACACAGCCTGTCTCCTCAGTAAGTCTACTTCCGTAACTACAATTGTCACAGTTCATCACTGAAGACAGTGACTCCCAGGAATATGCCCAAGAAAATAGTTAATACTGTCAGCGAAAGATTTTCTAGACAGTTGAAAATGTCATAAATGGAATTTCAGAATCTCAATTTCTTATCAAGTGTAAATGACTTGAACACTTATAATAATAATACAAATAATAATAATAATAATGTTGATTTAGAGAAAAGTACATACATACAAAATGAGTTACAAGCAGAATGTTGTAATGCTAGATAGAGGTAGTAGTATACTAAGCCCTCTTTCGTGTAAATGACTTGACGTGTAAATGTGTCCCTCCTTTTTCTGCAGTTCTCTGCATCAGTCACTAAACCGATCATTTCAATATTTTCTAGTTCAGCTTTTTATGTCGATAATATTGTCCAATAAATTGAACTGCTTAGTAAATGAATCAATTACATCTCAAAATCATCAAAATCAATCCACTGTAACAGTTATAGGTTCAGGTTGTCTAATGTTGCACTGTCTGCACACTTTATCAACTCTGCAGTTTCTTCAAATGACCTGAATTTAATACATTTTAAGGAAAATTGCACATGAATGCTGTACTCCGAATTTGTAATAGTTTTCTGGTGAACGTAGAGATACCTCGTGTGTTTCTAGGTCTGGCAAATATTTAAATGTGCCCTTGTCCACAACACGATTACAAATTTTCGGTTTGATTTCAAAGGCTTTTATGTTATCAAAGATAACATAAAAAGATCTTTTTATGTTATCAAGTGTTTTACCAGATCCCGGTTAACTTGTCCGAAACGCTGTTCGCATTAGTGGCTTTAGGCTTAGTATACTACTACCACTCTGTCTAGCAATACAACATTCTGTTTGTTACTCATTTTGTATGTATGTACTTTTCCCTAAATCAACATTATTATTATTATTATTTTTATTATTATTATTAGTGTTCAAGTCATTTACACGTGATAAGAAATCTATGAAAATCCTCAGTCTATAAATCCACTGAACATTACTTGCTTCTTAATTAGATTCTTAATTATTCTTGATTAGAATTTATCAAAAATACACGAATGTCATTTAAATATTTAACCAATCGTTCAAGGCCAGCCGCTATATTAATCTGCTTCATTTGCCAGTAACGATAACTTTAATATCTTAATTTAATATGGGTGGGGGGGGGGGTTGAGGCATCATGGGCGCCACTGCATGCCGTGTGCCAGCAAAATTTACTGGTGTGCCACGCTAGGCACGTGTGCCATTGGTTTACCACACGTGGCCTAGGGAAATCTTGTTCTGATGTCTCTGTTCACGCAGCAGCAAATTGGTACCCAGGAGCTAGGCAACTATGTAACATCCTGGGTGAAAAATGGCCTTGGGGGACGTCAATAAACTTAAATATATTAGGCTTCCCGTACAAAGGGAATTAAACCCCACATAAATAAGCACGGAATAAACCCAGTTATATAAATTATAGATTCTCAGATGTGTTAAATTATCATATAACTGTACTAGATGTATACTGATTTGTTTACCTTAATGCTGCAGTATTGACGTAACGGTTGTGTTCCAGGTGGTGGTGGCTGTGATGGTCGTCTGGGGCGCTCTCGCCTGGCCTATCACACCTGCTCCGAATGACCTTTCAAGTAAGTGTTCGAACTTCGTTGTCCAAAGTTTCTGCCAGTCTGTCTGTATCAACAAAGGTTCGTTAATCCAGTCCATCCGCATAAGCATAACTTTGAACTTTCCTCGAACAGTTGTCTGTTCGAATCCCGAAATATTTCACCCAAGCCCAACAAATATCAGCCCGTTCTCGTAAACAAAGACCAAATCTTGGTTAATCTAGCCGCCAAAATGAAAAAAAAAGGTTTACACACGACTCTACTCAAGTCCATTCCATCCAGCGGTCGACCCCACTGACGGATTCATAAATTTTAACTTGCTGTTCATTCAAAACGGGAATTTTCTCAAGTATAAATTAATATTATAATATATTAGCATATTGTGCATATATAGGCATAGGTTAGGTTAGGTTAGGCGTTTAGGTTCTGTTGGCGATTATTTGTATTTGTAGTACGTGGGTGAAGCATTTACAGCGTTGTGGTTCCTACAAAATTCGTCAGTGAAGCACTTGTTCCGGAAATGTTCGAACGTCAGCAGTTGTGAGTCGTGTGTAAACCGCTTTTCATTTATAAACAGGGGGTTTGGCGGGTGGATGGAATCACTTTTGGATCTTTGTTTGGAGGACGGGCTGGTTACACACGACTCACAACTGCTGACGTTCGAACACTTCCGGAACAAATGCTTCACTGACGAATTTTGTTCGAACCACAACGCTGTAAATGCTTCACCCACGTACTACAAATACAAATAATCGCCAACAGAACCTAAACACCTAACCTAACCAATGCCTAAATATGCACAGTATGCTAATGTATAATAATGCCAATTTATATTTGAGAACATTCCTATTTTGAATGAACAGCATGTTAAAAGTGCTGAATGAGTCTTTGGGGTCGGCCACTGCATGGAATGAACATAGCCTGAGGCCAGGTTGTAAGTCCCTCAGTCAACATAACCAAAACACCTCGCCTAACCTTTCCTAGGCCTTACTATGCGTAAATCCCAACCTAAAAAATATTTTTAAGTATTTAGTAAAAAGCTAGTAGTTATTTACAGGAGAAAGCGCTAAGCCACCATGATTATCTATAGCACTTGGAAGGGATAAGAGGACGAGGAGCTGGGATATGAGGACAAGGAGCTGGGATATGAGGACAAGGAGCTGGGATATGAGGACACGGAGCTGGGATATGAGGACAAGGAGCTGGGATATGAGGACACGGAGCTGGGATATGAGGACAAGGAGGCCGGAGTGAAGGAACGATGCGCAACCATTTGGACCATTCAGGAATCGAATGCCGACCTTACAAGAAGCATGGCCGTCGCTCTACAAACTAGTCCAAGTGGTTGAGTTATTAACACCATGAAAGAGAGGCTGCTCGAACCTTAACTGATTTTTCGTGTGGTTTACCATCTTTAATCAGACTGCGCTTATCCAAGCAGCGGCCCGCCAAAAAACACGCATATAATCGTCAGTTTAAATATTCTGAAGGTGTGAGCGAAACGCCGTATGGGAATAAAATAATTTGTGTGAAAGATATCAAGAGATATGAGGTGTGATGAAGTGGGAGAACTGGGTGCAGGCGAGGAATCACAGTAACGTGGCTAAAGTATGTTGACCAGACCACACACTAGAAGGTGAAGATACGACGACGTTTCGGTCTATCCTGGACCATTCTCAAGTCGATTGTCGACTTGAGAATGTCTAGTGTGTGGTCTGGTCAACATGGGAGAACTGGGACCCCATCACCTCAAGCCACACCTTTCGTCACACTAAATTTGTTGCAAATTTGTTATGTGTATATATCAGCAACGGCTGTATATACCTGTGGCCGTTACCTGGACGTGGGGAACCGCCACAGGGGCCAGTTCGAGCCCCTGTCACCAAAGCATGCTGACGAAGTCCATTAGGCCACAGCCTCATGTGCAATGATTTCTTGCAGTCGGCTTACTCGAATCTGTTCCCCACTCTATTGCAATACAGCCTGATGTAATGAAAGGTTAGGGTAAGCTGTTGGTCAGAATTGCTTGTGCGCTCACCTCAGGGTTTCAAGGTACGAGTAATTCAAACTATGCCCAAATTTAGCATGACTTTACCCCAATAAAAAATGTGTACATCTTTTATCATAAATTAATTAACGTCATCAATAATCGTAGCCGCATTGATGTTGTCCAGTCTTCAATAAAGAATTGAGTAGCCTAGTTTCTCGGCCACGAAATCACTATTAGTTATTATACATTTCAAATATATCGCAATGTTTTCTACTGTCCACTATAATAGTTGTCCAGATAGCTCAATGCAAGAAAAATCTTGTTTACAGAATAGTGTAAATAATGGACATGTATCTCACAATCAAATGAAACTATAATACTGCCAGAAATTGTCCCTGGAAATGGGACCGTAAGAATAATGCAGCCTAACAAATTCAGAATCGTTATCGGTCAACAAATCGTTACTCACAAAGAAATGTCTACAGCTTATCCATTGTATCATTCATCTCTCAGTTCTCATTTCTTAATACAGATACTAGGCCACAAAAATATATAAGCATGTCCTGTGATAAAGTTATTGGTTCAAACGCAATAAAGTAGCCATGGCGTTGCCCCACAAATTTCACCGTCCAACATTGAGAGCGGGCACTGACCCAGATAACTAGTAATCTGGATAAGCATAACTTACCCCAGATTACCCACAATGATTTACTAGTAATCTGCCCCCGCTTTATTAAATCAAATTAGACAAGCAGGTCCAACCGGAGACGAGCATCAGTGTACCTCTGATGTCTCTAGGCTGAGTGAGGCGTCACGGTTATACAATTAATATCAACTCTCCGGGCCGCCTTGCACGATCTTGCACGACGCTACAAGATGGACCATCTACATGAGTCTTTCTTGGTTGTCATGGTAGCTTGGCGTGGTGTCTTGAGCTTCTAAAGGCTCTGGCACGTTCCTGCTTTAGGCGGGAGAATGTCCTCGCCTCCCCAAGCTCTCCTCACCACATAATCGTCCCTAAACTCATATAGTCACACTCGGACTGATCCTACCTATACCTTGTCTAACTCAAATATACTGGCACGAACGATTAAACCACCTCAAGTTACAGCCCCGCTCCTGTGCCGGGTAAGTTCACTACGGGCTCACTATAGCCCGTGCTACTTGGAACTTATAGTTCCCAGTAGCTGAATCTTAAACAACAACAACAGATTAAACCACAAAAGAACGGGTGAGAGGGAAAAGCTCTCATGCGAGGCAGCCTCGGCTAGGCTACCTGGAATCATGACAGGATCAAATAAATTGGAGTAATTGAGTTGAAATTACATTGAACTGAATATCATAAAAGGAACATATGATGTAATGACATTGAATATAACAATAACTTGTAGAATGAGGCTTGGAATATAAATAAGGAATGTGGGAGAGGGTAAAATACGCCAGCTAATAAACTAGGAAATAAGAAATATATGGAAGAGGGAATTATATGTACAAAAGAGGGAGCAGTAGAGAAAATTTGTTATTGTACTGGAAGGCATACACATTCCGGTCACTTGTAGAACAGGCCTAGTCTCACACTTAATTAATTTAATTTTGCCCCGAGGGGCGAGTTTATTGGGCAGCGCCACTCATCCTGTGAGTGGACACACCGCCATAGTGACAGTATTGGGCAGCGCCACTCATCCTGTGAGTGGACACACCGCCATAGTGACAGTATTGGGCAGCGTCACTCATCCTGTGAGTGGACACACCGCCATAGTGACAGTATTGGGCAGCGTCACTCATCCTGTGAGTGGACACACCGCCATAGTGACAGTATTGGGCAGCGTCACTCATCCTGTGAGTGGACACACCGCCATAGTGACAGTATTGGGCAGCGCCACTCATCCTGTGAGTGGACACACCGCCATAGTGACAGTATTGGGCAGCGCCACTCATCCTGTGAGTGGACACACCGCCATAGTGACAGTATTGGGCAGCGCCACTCATCCTGTGAGTGGACACACCGCCATAGTGACAGTATTGGGCAGCGCCACTTATCCCCTGAGTGGACACACCGCCATAGTGACAGTATTGGGCAGCGCCACTTATCCCCTGAGTGGACACACCGCCATAGCAGCATGTACAACACTCCCCAATAGGAAGAAAACCCGCTGGGTTGTTCATCCTGTCACTTGTACCCAGACACAGCTGAGACTTGCTTAACTGTCTCAAGTGAACAGCTCCTCAAACAAGATAGTCTCACACTGTCCCGGCCAAGACAGAGTAGGCTAGGCGCCAGGGGTGAGGAGCAGGCAAGGCCTGGGTGCTAAGGTTTTTTTTTCTACTACAGACGTGGCCAGACATTTACAATGCTAACCAGCATATATACATTTTATTCTGTCCTCCATGGACAGGGTGGGAGATGTGTTAAACATATAGTTCAGCGATTTATTGAACAATCAACCACAAAAGGTGATTGTAGTGCTAACCGACCAAAAAAAAAAAGACATAATTCGTCAATTTTAACATTCTGGGTAACCAAAAAACTGTGTTTCCCAGGATAAAAATATTTTGTGTATATTGGGTATCTATAATAGGTAAGGTATTGTTGGTAATTATTTGTATCTTGTCAACTTATCCTCAAGTTATGCTCGTCCAAGCTGAGGCGACGCTATAGTTAACTACTCAGTTAACACGACTCTATAGTTAACTACTCAGTTAACACGACTCTATAGTTAACTACTCAGTTAACACGACTCAATAGTTAACTACTGAGTTAACACGACTCAATAGTTAACTACTCAGTTAACACGACTCAATAGTTAACTACTCAGTTAACACGACTCAATAGTTCACTACTCAGTTAACACGACTCAATAGTTAACTACTCAGTTAACACGACTCAATAGTTCACTACTCAGTTAACACGACTCAATAGTTCACTACTCAGTTAACACGACTCAATAGTTAACTACTCAGTTAACACGACTCAATAGTTCACTACTCAGTTAACACGACTCAATAGTTCACTACTCAGTTAACACGACTCAATAGTTAACTACTCAGTTAACACGACTCAATAGTTAACTACTCAGTTAACACGACTCAATAGTTCACTACTCAGTTAACACGACTCAATAGTTCACTACTCAGTTAGCACGACTCAATAGTTAACTACTCAGTTAACACGACTCAATAGTTCACTACTCAGTTAACACGACTCAATAGTTCACTACTCAGTTAACACGACTCAATAGTTAACTACTCAGTTAACACGACTCAATAGTTCACTACTCAGTTAACACGACTCAATAGTTCACTACTCAGTTAACACGACTCAATAGTTAACTACTCAGTTAACACGACTCAATAGTTCACTACTCAGTTAACACGACTCAATAGTTAACTACTCAGTTAACACGACTCAATAGTTAACTACTCAGTTAACACGACTCAATAGTTCACTACTCAGTTAACACGACTCAATAGTTCACTACTCAGTTAACACGACTCAATAGTTAACAACTGAGTTAACACGACTCAATAGTTAACTACTCAGTTAACACGACTCAATAGTTCACTACTCAGTTAACACGACTCAATAGTTCACTACTCAGTTAACACGACTCAATAGTTAACAACTGAGTTAACACGACTCAATAGTTCACTACTCAGTTAACACGACTCAATAGTTAATTACTCAGTTAACACGACTCAATAGTTAACTACTCAGTTAACACGACTCAATAGTTAACTACTCAGTTAACACGACTCAATAGTTAACTACTCAGTTAACACGACTCAATAGTTAACTACTCTGTTAACACGACTCAATAGTTAACAACTGAGTTAACACGACTCAATAGTTCACTACTCAGTTAACACGACTCAATAGTTAACTACTCAGTTAACACGACTCAATAGTTAACTACTCAGTTAACACGACTCAATAGTTAACTACTCAGTTAACACGACTCAATAGTTAACAACTGAGTTAACACGACTCAATAGTTCACTACTCAGTTAACACGACTCAATAGTTAACTACTCAGTTAACACGACTCAATAGTTAACTACTCAGTTAACACGACTCAATAGTTAACAACTGAGTTAACACGACTCAGTAGTTAACAACTGAGTTAACACGACTCAGTAGTTCACTACTCAGTTAACACGACTCAATAGTTAACTACTCAGTTAACACGACTCAATAGTTCACTACTCAGTTAACACGACTCAATAGTTAACAACTGAGTTAACACGACTCAATAGTTCACTACTCAGTTAACACGACTCAATAGTTAACTACTCAGTTAACACGACTCAATAGTTCACTACTCAGTTAACACGACTCAATAGTTAACAACTGAGTTAACACGACTCAATAGTTCACTACTCAGTTAACACGACTCAATAGTTAACTACTCAGTTAACACGACTCAATAGTTCACTACTCAGTTAACACGACTCAATAGTTAACTACTCAGTTAACACGACTCAATAGTTAACTACTCAGTAAACACGACTCAATAGTTAACTACTCAGTTAACACGACTCAATAGTTAACTACTCAGTTAACACGACTCAATAGTTAACAACTGAGTTAACACGACTCAATAGTTCACTACTCAGTTAACACGACTCAATAGTTAACAACTGAGTTAACACGACTCAATAGTTCACTACTCAGTTAACACGACTCAATAGTTAACTACTCAGTTAACACGACTCAATAGTTCACTACTCAGTTAACACGACTCAATAGTTAACTACTCAGTTAACACGACTCAATAGTTAACTACTCAGTAAACACGACTCAATAGTTAACTACTCAGTTAACACGACTCAATAGTTAACTACTCAGTTAACACGACTCAATAGTTAACTACTCAGTTAACACGACTCAATAGTTAACTACTCAGTTAACACGACTCAATAGTTAACTACTCAGTAAACACGACTCAATAGTTAACTACTCAGTTAACACGACTCAATAGTTAACTACTCACTGAAGGAACTACCTACGAAATAATCATGTATGCAGAGGACTCTAAAGGTTGTTAAATACTCTCAAATATTTTGATTATATATCAAATAACTATATATATTATTGTAGAGTTACTGAAGTATCATATATAAATGTGGCAAGCAGTTATAAAAACAAGACTTAAGGCCAGACTTTACCTTGAGAGGGACACAGGAGGAGCGTGACCGTCCTCCCTGACCTCCAGAAACACATTAACTCGGCCACAAAGTTTTCAACAGTATTTCAATGAATGCCTCAAAATTACCTAAAAAGTACCATAAATAAGAAATTCAAATTGTTAAATATTTTTTCTGTTTTGGAGTGACTTCCAGTATGATACTCCCTTGTGTTTCACATTCACATGTTTTACATACTGCGTTATTCAGGGCTCTTACTCTCTCACTCCCAAAATTGTTCATAAAGGGGGTTGGTTAGGCTCGTGCGTTTCTCCTTAGGCAAAACTGTTGTATTTTTAAACTTCTGTTAATCAAAACTGTTGTAGTTTCTACGTTTCTGCTGGGCAAAATGGACAGAACGGTATGAAACTATATATACCTGTTTCTGGTCTTGTTTAGAATTTGTTAGTAAGAAGTATTTTGTGATTACTTATATCTCCAAAATCATTTCTGATCTAAGCTGACTCATAACAAGGAAAGTTGAGGGCCACAGGACCAACAACACAACAAACCAGACATGACAAGGCTGATCTCATCCAAACTTTTAAAATACTGAACAATTTGGAGGATGTTGACCCAGACAACTTCTTCAATAGGTCAGATGTAACACAAACAAGGAACAACGGGTCCAAGCTCAACAAGCCACACTGTCGGACTGAAAACAGATGCTTTTTCACCCACAGGGTTATAAACCCATGGAACCGCCTACCCGCCAAAGCTCTGCTGAATTTTAAAATCGAGCTTGAAAAAATCATCAGAGCAAATGGAAGGGAGGACCTTTGACAAGCCGCCGGCTTCCTGTCCACCGTAAGTCGCCAGCCCTCGGTACCTTCAGGACGTCTCTCCCTAAGCTGTCTGAGACAAAGGTCAAAGCAAAGTTTGAGGGGAGAGTAACAGTAATTTTTTACCTGAAGACCACTAACACTTGCGGCCTCGACGTGGACAGGAAGCCGGCGGCTTGTCAAAGGTCCTCCCCTTCATTTGTCCTGATGATTTTGTATATGGTATATAAATAAACAAAAACTGTATATAAATATAAATAAATAAAAATGGTATAATGGTATATAAAAATGGAAAATGGTATAACCATTTAATATGCTTTGGCGACATAAGCAAATCAGAAAGTAACTCCCCGACCAGGCATTATACAGTGTACTTATTCTTATACTGACTGTGTCCACCCGGAGTGAGACGTAAACGCAGTTGTGGTCAGTGTAGTGGTTGACAGTGTTGTCCTTGTCAGTGTAGTGGTTGTCAGTGTTGTTCTTGTCAGTGTAGTGGTTGTCAGTGTTGTCCTTGTCAGTGTAGTGGTTGTCAGTGTTGTTCTTGTCAGTGTAGTGGTTGTCGTTGTTGTTCTTGTCAGTGTAGTGGTTGTCGTTGTTGTCCTTGTCAGTGTAGTGGTTGTCGTTGTTGTCCTTGTCAGTGTAGTGGTTGTCAGTGTTGTTCTTGTCAGTGTAGTGGTTGTCAGTGTTGTTCTTGTCAGTGTAGTAGATGTCAGTGTTGTTCTTGACAGTGTAGTGGTTGTCAGTGTTGTTCTTGTCAGTGTAGTGGTTGTCAGTGTTGTTCTTGTCAGTGTAGTGGTTGTCAGTGTTGTTCTTGTCAGTGTAGTGGTTGTCAGTGTTGTTCTTGTCAGTGTAGTAGATGTCAGTGTAGTGGTTGTCAGTGTTGTTCTTGTCATTGTTGTCCTTGTCAGTGTAGTGGTTGTCAGTGTTGTTCTTGTCAGTGTTGTCCTTGTCAGTGTAGTGGTTGTCAGTGTTGTTCTTGTCAGTGTAGTGGTTGTCAGTGTTGTCCTTGTCAGTGTAGTGGTTGTCAGTGTTGTTCTTGTCAGTGTAGTGGTTGTCGTTGTTGTCCTTGTCAGTGTAGTGGTTGTCGTTGTTGTCCTTGTCAGTGTAGTGGTTGTCAGTGTTGTTCTTGTCAGTGTAGTGGTTGTCAGTGTTGTTCTTGTCAGTGTAGTAGATGTCAGTGTTGTTCTTGACAGTGTAGTGGTTGTCAGTGTTGTTCTTGTCAGTGTAGTGGTTGTCAGTGTTGTTGTTGTCAGTGTAGTGGTTGTCAGTGTTGTTCTTGTCAGTGTAGTAGATGTCAGTGTAGTGGTTGTCAGTGTTGTTCTTGTCAGTGTAGTGGATGTCAGTGTTGTTCTTGTCAGTGTAGTAGATGTCAGTGTAGTGGTTGTCAGTGTTGTTCTTGTCAGTGTTGTTCTTGTCAGTGTAGTGGTTGTCAGTGTAGTAGATGTCAGTGTTGTTCTTGACAGTGTAGTAGATGTCAGTGTTGTTCTTGACAGTGTAGTAGATGTCAGTGTTGTTCTTGACAGTGTAGTGGTTGTCAGTGTAGTGGTTGTCAGTGTTGTTCTTGTCAGTGTAGTAGATGTCAGTGTTGTTCTTGACAGTGTAGTAGATGTCAGTGTTGTTCTTGACAGTGTAGTGGATGTCAGTGTTGTTCTTGTCAGTGTAGTGGTTGTCAGTGTTGTTCTTGTCAGTGTAGTGGTTGTCAGTGTTGTTCTTGTCAGTGTAGTGGTTGTCAGTGTAGTGGTTGTCAGTGTTGTTCTTGTCAGTGTAGTGGTTGTCAGTGTTGTTCTTGTCAGTGTAATGGTTGTCAGTGTAGTGGTTGTCAGTGTTGTTCTTGTCAGTGTAGTGGTTGTCAGTGTTGTTCTTGTCAGTGTAGTGGTTGTCAATGTTGTTCTTGTCAGTGTAGTGGTTGTCAGTGTTGTTCTTGTCAGTGTAGTGGTTGTCAGTGTAGTGGATGTCAGTGTTGTTCTTGTCAGTGTAGTGGTTGTCAGTGTAGTAGATGTCAGTGTTGTTCTTGTCAGTGTAGTGGTTGTCAGTGTAGTGGTTGTCAGTGTAGTGGTTGTCAGTGTTGTTCTTGTCAGTGTAGTGGTTGTCAGTGTTGTCCTTGTCAGTGTAGTGGTTGTCAGTGTTGTTCTTGTCAGTGTTGTCCTTGTCAGTGTAGTGGTTGTCAGTGTTGTTCTTGTCAGTGTAGTGGTTGTCAGTGTTGTCCTTGTCAGTGTAGTGGTTGTCAGCGTTGTTCTTGTCAGTGTAGTGGTTGTCAGTGTTGTCCTTGTCAGTGTAGTGGTTGTCAGTGTAGTCGTTGACAGTGTAGTTGTAGTCAGTATAGTCGTTGTCAGTGTAGTGGTTGTCGGTGTTGCCAGTGTATCTGTGGTCAACGTAACTGACAGTGTAGCTGGAATGGGATCAGTCTGTCAGGCAGTGAATGATGATAACACTGACAGTGTCAAACATTAACACTGAGTGTAATATTGTCTACACTGACGCAGACGACAGAGTGAGCGAGCAAGCGTCGTGTGGCGGGCGCGGGAAGGTCATGCTGGAGGTCACACAGGTGTTGGAGGTCACCTTCAGTAGTGATGGACAGGTGTCTGACCTGGGTGACCTCTGTACCTACACTCTCCGCGTCGCCTTCAAGGTCAGTGTCACTCTCTCTTTGGCAAGTTACAGCACCGCTCCTGTGCCAGGTAAGTCCACTACGGGCTCACCATAGCCCGTGCTACTTGCCCCGCTCCTGTGCCAGGTAAGTCCACTACGGGCTCACCATAGCCCGTGCTACTTGCCCCGCTCCTGTGCCAGGTAAGTCCACTACGGGCTCACCATAGCCCGGGCTACTTGCCCCGCTCCTGTGCCAGGTAAGTCCACTACGGGCTCACCATAGCCCGTGCTACTTGCCCCGCTCCTGTGCCAGGTAAGTCCACTACGGGCTCACCATAGCCCGGGCTACTTGCCCCGCTCCTGTGCCAGGTAAGTCCACTACGGGCTCACCATAGCCCGTGCTACTTGCCCCGCTCCTGTGCCAGGTAAGTCCACTACGGGCTCACCATAGCCCGTGCTACTTGCCCCGCTCCTGTGCCAGGTAAGTCCACTACGGGCTCACCATAGCCCGGGCTACTTGCCCCGCTCCTGTGCCAGGTAAGTCCACTACGGGCTCACCATAGCCCGTGCTACTTGCCCCGCTCCTGTGCCAGGTAAGTCCACTACGGGCTCACCATAGCCCGGGCTACTTGCCCCGCTCCTGTGCCAGGTAAGTCCACTACGGGCTCACCATAGCCCGTGCTACTTGCCCCGCTCCTGTGCCAGGTAAGTCCACTACGGGCTCACCATAGCCCGTGCTACTTGCCCCGCTCCTGTGCCAGGTAAGTCCGCTACGGGCTCACCATAGCCCGTGCTACTTGCCCCGCTCCTGTGCCAGGTAAGTCCACTACGGGCTCACCATAGCCCGTGCTACTTGCCCCGCTCCTGTGCCAGGTAAGTCCACTACGGGCTCACCATAGCCCGTGCTACTTGGAACTTTTTGTTCTAAGTAGCGAATCTTAAATAACATCTCTGTTTGGGTACTTTTGTTATCGCAATCACCATCTTTTTGTCCTCGCCATCACCAGGTATCCTCGCCATCACCAGGTATCCTCACTATCACCAGGTATCCTCACTATCACCAGGTATCCTCACTATCACCAGGTATCCTCGCCATCACCAGGTATCCTCACTATCACCAGGTATCCTCACTATCACCAGGTATCCTCACTATCACCAGGTATCCTCGCCATCACCAGGTATCCTCACTATCACCAGGTATCCTCACTATCACCAGGTATCCTCACTATCACCACCATCATAGTCACTGCAGTCTCCACAGGGTCATAAACCCGTAGAACCGCCTACCCGCCGAAGCGGTAATGGCCAAAACATCGCTGAATTTGAAAATCCAGCTTGATAAAATCATCAGGACAAGCCGGTGGCTTCCTGTCGAGTCCACTAAAGAGATAGTGCGCCTTAGGTAAATGCGGGTAAACCACTATTAACATCCCCATCACTGTTCACAATCACCACCACCACTAACAATCTCAATATTGACCTGTTTGTTGTTGTTTACTAAATTCAAAAATTCAAAAATTCAAATTTTTATTCAGGTAAAAGTAAATACATAGAAGATGAGTTATAAATATAATATTGGATTTACAGATAGAGTTGGTACATAGAATGTTGACCAAACCTCACACTAGAAGGTGAAGGGACGACGACGTTTCGGTCCGTCCTGGACCATTCTTAAGTCCATTGTCGACATTCTCACAATCGACTTGAGAATGGTCCAGGACGGACCGAAACGTCGTCGTCCCTTCACCTTCTAGTGTGTGGTCTGGTCAACATACTTTAGCCACGTTATTGCGACTCCTCGCCTGCATATAGTACATACAATACCTAAAGTCACTAATACAGCGTTTGGGGCTTGTGGTAACCTTTGTGGTGGCGTCCCCTGGGACAGGGCGTCGGGCTGAAGAAGTACGGCATCCGGGTGGCCGGCCACGTGGCCCTGGACGACGGTACCAACGACCCCAACTGTTCCAACTCCTTCCTCAGCCTCGTTGATGCGGACGACCTCACCTACGACAAGGCCAAGAAGCAGCGGTGAGAAATATTGACCTCTCTAGCGTCTCACTCCTGGGGCAGGTAAGGTGAACAGGGGTATCAGGTGAAAGGCTTCGAGACCCGGCTTACTGTCTCGTAGCGGGAATTTGTGAGCTTGGAACTGCTAGGAGATTGTCAGTAACTAGCTCGTAAATTGTCATATAAATACAAGGCCGCCATGATCGAGGAAAGATGTACAGGTTTCGTAAGTGGATACTTAAGTACTTGGTGAATCACGGCCAGAAGAAAGTGCTAAGCATAGTGGCCAGGGCAGTCGCCTCACAGCCAAAAGGCACCGGGGTCGATTCCCCCGGCAGGACTGAGGCGTTTGGGCAACTAACGTGGATTGCATCCTGGGGAAAGTTCAGTAGTTGGCTTAGGTGGAACTTGCACCTGATACTTCTGTTTACCCAGCAGTAAATTGGTACCCGGAAGTTGATCTTTTCTCGTTAGAGTTAAGCATTAGAGACATCGTACACAACATTAGAGACATCGTACGCAACATTAGAAACATCGTACACAACATTAGAGACATCGTACACAACATTAGAGACATCGTACACAACATTAGAGCCATCGTACACAACATTAGAGCCATCGTACACAACATTAGAGCCATCGTACACAACGTTAGAGACATCGTACACAACATTAGAAACATCGTACACAACATTAGAGCCATCGTACACAACATTAGAGCCATCGTACACAACGTTAGAGACATCGTACACAACATTAGAAACATCGTACACAACATTAGAGCCATCGTACACAACATTAGAGCCATCGTACACAACGTTAGAGACATCGTACACAACATTAGAAACATCGTACACAACATTAGAGCCATCGTACACAACATTAGAGCCATCGTACACAACGTTAGAGACATCGTACACAACATTAGAAACATCGTACACAACATTAGAGCCATCGTACACAACATTAGAGCCATCGTACACAACGTTAGAGACATCGTACACAACATTAGAAACATCGTACACAACATTAGAGCCATCGTACACAACATTAGAGCCATCGTACACAACGCTAGAGACATCGTACACAACATTAGAAACATCGTACACAACATTAGAGACATCGTACACAACGTTAGAGACATCGTACACAACATTAGAAACATCGTACACAACATTAGAGACATCGTACACAAGATATAATTTAATTATATTGATTTAATTGTTTAATTACAATTTAATTAGCAATAATTTAACATTAAATTAGCTAATTTAATTACATATAATTTAGCAAAATAATATAATAATACCGAGACATAAATCCATTTATCCTTATTGATTGATATTAATTCATTTAAGACTTTAATATTGTCTCCATACAACTACTGTCATTAAGACTTTAATATACTTACTAAGCTCTCTCATCTCATTTTTCTCTTGCAATGTATCTTTATCATTTATCAATTCTGATAGAAATTACCTACTTAAAATTATCTGTTAGATTAAGGACCTGCCCGAAACGCTGCGCGTACTAGTGGCTTTACAAGAGTGTAAATACTGTACTATCCAATGTATTCTCACAAACCCAATGTACCTTCCTGTATATAAATAAATAAATAAATAAATAAATAAATAAATAAATAAATAAATTAAGACGATATTTCTTCCTGGCAGATATTGCAAGAAGGCAAAGGTCAGCTACGAGACCAAGTCCGACGTCGTCGTGCTGAAGCTGAACCTCAGAGACATCGCGCACAAGAAAGGGGAACTCCATCTGCAGATAACGTCGGAGTTCGTGTGCGGGGGTCTGGTTGACTTCGAGGGCACCCTCAGCACACCTTACTACCCCAGTCTGTACCCGGCGGACATCGTCTGTCTGTGGAGGATAAGGGTGAGGCATAATGGGCTGGGGGAGAGATAAGGGTGAGGCACTCACTGGGCTGGGGGGAGAGATAAGGGTGAGGCACCCACTGGGCTCATTAGGACTTTCCCTACTTGCTGTTTTGTCATAATTTATATATATATATATATATATATAACCTTGCATAATAAAGTGTACATCATAATAAAAAAAAAAAGGGGGTGGTAGGAGAAGTGAACACTCTTTCGTATTCAGAGTTAAATGTCAAGTTTTTCCCTGAGTGCTCTGTGTTCCCTTCTCTGAGGCTGTGGGTCCCTATAATTACACCAGTGGTGGTACCCCCCTATATATATATATATATATATATATATATATATATATATATATATATATATATATATATATATATATATATATATATATATATATATATATATATATATACTGTATATATATATATATATATATATATATATATATATATATATATATATATACTGTATATATATATATATATATATATATATATATATATATATATATATATATATATGTCGTACCTAATAGCCAGAACGCACTTCTCAGCCTACTATTCAAGGCCCGATTTGCCTAATAAGCCAAGTTTTCATGAATTAATGTTTTTTCGTCTACCTAACCTACCTAACCTAACCTAACCTAGCTTTTTTTGGCTACCTAACCTAACCTTACCTATAAATATAGGTTAGGTTAGGTTAGGTAGGGTTGGTTAGGTTCGGTCATATATCTACGTTAATTTTAACTCCAATAAAAAAAAATTGACCTCATACATAGAGAAAAGGGTTGCTTTATCATTTCATAAGAAAAAAATTATAGTAAATATATTAATTCAGGAAAACTTGGCTTATTAGGCAAATCGGGCCTTGAATAGTAGGCTGAGAAGTGAGTTCTGGCTACTAGGTACGACATATATATATATATATATATATATATATATATATATATATATATATATATATATATATATATATATATATATAAGTATATTTTGGTAGCAGTCTTTCCTGTAGACATATATTATTAAATATGACCGAAAAAGTAAGATTAATAATTCTAACACGAATTTTCTCAATCTTTCGTACATTACGCTTCACTGTTGGAGGTAAATCAAAAATCAATTCTCCAAAATTCATTTTTATTTCTAGTCTGACGCGACACGGGCGCGTTTCGTAAAACTTATTACATTTTCAAAGACTTTAGTTCACAAATACACAACTGATTAGAACTTACGTATCTCCGATTTTATATCTACATTTGAGTGAGGTGGGAGGGGTGATGTGGCATTAACACAAGACAGAACAAGAGGGGATATTAATAGGGTATTAAAAGTATCAACACAAGACAGAACACAAACAATGGGTATTGAATAGAAGTGTTTGTAGAAAGCCTATTGGTCCATATTTCTTGATGCTTCTATATTGGAGCGGAGTCTTGAGGCGGGTAGAATATAGTTGTGCAATAATTGGCTGTTGATTGCTGGTGTTGACTTCTTGATGTGTAGTGCCTCGCAAACGTCAAGCCGCCTGCTATCGCTGTATCTATCGATGATTTCTGTGTTGTTTACTAGGATTTCTCTGGCGATGGTTTGGTTGTGGGAAGAGATTATATGTTCCTTAATGGAGCCCTGTTGCTTATGCATCGTTAAACGCCTAGAAAGAGATGTTGTTGTCTTGCCTATATACTGGGTTTTTTGGAGCTTACAGTCCCCAAGTGGGCATTTGAAGGCATAGACGACGTTAGTCTCTTTTAAAGCGTTCTGTTTTGTGTCTGGAGAGTTTCTCATGAGTAGACTGGCCGTTTTTCTGGTTTTATAGTAAATCGTCAGTTGTATCCTCTGATTTTTGTCTGTAGGGATAACGTTTCTATTAACAATATCTTTCAGGACCCTTTCCTCCGTTTTATGAGCTGTGGAAAAGAAGTTCCTGTAAAATAGTCTAATAGGGGGTATAGGTGTTGTGTTAGTTGTCTCTTCAGAGGTTGCATGGCTTTTCACTTTCCTTCTTATGATGTCTTCGATGAAACCATTGGAGAAGCCGTTATTGACTAGGACCTGCCTTACCCTACAGAGTTCTTCGTCGACTTGCTTCCATTCTGAGCTGTGGCTGAGAGCACGGTCGACATATGCGTTAACAACACTCCTCTTGTACCTGTCAGGGCAGTCGCTGTTGGCATTTAGGCACATTCCTATGTTTGTTTCCTTAGTGTAGACTGCAGTGTGGAAACCTCCGCCCTTTTCCATGACTGTTACATCTAGAAAGGGCAGCTTCCCATCCTTTTCCATCTCGTAAGTGAAACGCAGCACGGAACTCTGCTCAAATGCCTCCTTCAGCTCCTGCAGATGTCTGACATCAGGTACCTGTGTAAAAATGTCGTCAACATACCTGCAGTATATGGCCGGTTTCAAGTTCATGTCGACTAAGACTTTTTGCTCGATGGTACCCATGTAGAAGTTTGCAAACAGGACACCTAGGGGAGAACCCATGGCGACCCCATCTACTTGCTTATACATGTGCCCATCCGGGCTCAAGAAGGGTGCCTCTTTAGTACAAGCTTGGAGTAGTTTCCTCAGAATATTTTCTGGCTGTCAAGAGGAGTACAGGCTGGATCACGATACACTCTGTCGGCTATCATTCCGATTGTCTCGTCCACAGGTACGTTGGTAAACAGCGATTCTACGTCCAACGAGGCTCTTATCCCTGTGGCCCGTGTGCCCCGCAGTAAGTCCACAAATTCCTTTGGAGACTTCAGGCTGAAGGCGCAAGGAACATAAGGAGTCAGCAGGCCGTTGAGTCGCTTCGCCAGTCTGTACGTGGGTGTGGGTATCTGGCTAATGATTGGCCGAAGTGGGTTTCCAGGCTTGTGCGTCTTGACATTTCCATACGCATATCCAGGTTTATATTCCCCAATGATCTTTGGCAGGTGGAGTCCGGATTTCTTGGCGTTCACAGTTTCGATCAGCTTGTTGACCTTTGCTTTTAATTCGGCTGTAGTGTCCTTCGTTACCCTTTGGAACTTAGTTTGGTCAGAGAGTATGATGTTCATTTTCGCTAGATATTCGTCTTTTTTAAGAATGACATATATTGGCGACTTGTCACCTCTCCTGACAACTATCTCCTTGTTCTCACGAAGGCTTTTAGCTGCCGCTTTAAGCTCGGGGGACAGTATGGTGCTTCTGTAGTTGCCTCGATTCTTTCCTCCTTCTGCAATAAGTTCTGCTTGTAAGGTATCTTTGGTAGTGACCTTCTTTTGTGTCTCGAGGTCGAATATGTAGATATAAAATCAGAGATACGTAAGTTCTAATCAGTTGTGTATTTGTGAAGTCTTTGAAAATGTAATAAGTTTTACGAAACGCGCCCGTGTCGCGTCAGACTAGAAATAAAAATGAATTTTGGAGAAGTGATTTTTGATTTACCTCCAACAGTGAAGCGTAATGTACGAAAGATTGAGAAAATTCGTGTTAGAATTATTAATCTTACTTTTTCGGTCATATTTAATAATATATATATATATATATATATATATATATATATATATATATATATATATATATATATATATATATATATATATATATATATGTGAGGGGTCAGTCTGCATTTTTCGTCAAGCCACTGTCAATATATATATATATATATATATATATATATATATATATATATATATATATATATATATATATATATATATATATATATATATATATATATATATATACTGAATGGGGCACCATTCAGTCAGGATTCATAAAGCACTTACGAGGCCTGTACATCTTATCGTGATCATGTTAAATCGGTATTTACTAAAAGCAGTTTACGAACTACAAAGTGCTACGAGGTCCACCATAACAATGATAATCTTGGGATGAGGATGGTCTCAATGTGCTCCGGAGCACGTAAACTGTTTAGTTAATGCAGACTAAGGTGCTAAGATCGAGGTAAGATGCACTTGCAAGACGCTCAAGTAATGTCTTGTAAGTGAACACGTAAGTGCTTCGTGAATCCTAGCCCATGAAGGTAGAAGTCAATGAACCTTTTGCACTAACATCCCAGGAAAGTAGAAGCCAAACCATGTCTAAGATATCCATAAATAATATAACCATATTTTCAACATGACAAATATGCCCATAAAAAGCAGATGAAAGTAAAATTTACAATTACAGGCTCCCAAAGGATTCATCATATCCCTTGACTTCGCTGAATTCGACCTGAGACCTCAGAAGGGAAGTCAATGTAAGGATTACGTCAATATCGAGTTCGTCAAGAAGTTTTGCGGCAGACAGCTGGAAAATGTGTCTCAGACGTGAGTATATTGACCTGTCCTCACACCTAAAGCACCACAATTTTACTGCTATCGACTATACAGCGTCAGAATTCTGGTGCTTTAATGAAATTAAAACCACCATGATATTGACGCTTCCTGCAGACTATATCTCTCTCTGTTTTCAAAATACATAGCTAGGTGTAGCCGGCGGGCATTGTGAGGGCCAGAATGTGACCCGAACATACTGTTCCCTCTTGAATTATGGCCACCCTGGCCAGCCTATGTCCTCCTCATGCCCCAGACCGTTCCCACTGCAAAGTTGGGTAAGGCTAACCCTAAGCATCCTTTCTGATATATAAAGGATGCTCAAGACCTCAAATTTTACAGGTTTCTTTAAACTCCAAACCTGTGCTGTTGCTGCAAATGAACACACCGTTTTCTTCCTACTCATATACAACAATATTGAATATTAAAAACTTTGTGAAATCCACATTGTCTAGCACAAGTAATTATTAATTGTGAGTGAGTGATAAATTACAAACTTTTTTTAGTTATGGTTTGGATTTTAATACTGTGATCTTTTTCTCAGATATAACTCTGAAGATATTTTTATGACCTTTCAATCAAGTCAACTAGAAAATAATGAATACGTTGGTTTCACATGCAACGTGACCTTCCAGAGGACGACCTGGGACTTTTAATCGACTAAGTTCTTCAGATCGCATATATTATGAAGGATGTTACCACCATCTTGAAAGGATCAGCTGAGAAGTTAAATAGATGATGTCAGAGACCGGGCCGCAGAGACATTGATCTTCAGAACCAACGCAAGGTAACTGCAGTATCAACTAATGGGTATTTTCCAGTCATTCAATTTAAAGTAGAAGCTCCCATGCAAAATATACAGACCCCTTAAAACCAACAGACTTGTAATTGCCCGAAACGCTATGCGTATTAGTGGCTTTAGGTATTGTATGTACTAACTCTATCTTTAAATCCAACATTATGTTTGTAACTCATCGTCAATGTGTGTACCTTTACCTGAATAAAAAATCTAATCTAATCTAAAAGAAACACAACCAGTCACAAGGTGTACAGTCCCTCCACAGGAAGCACATTCTCCATGGAAACATTAGCCACCTTCTGTAATAAAATGTTGTTGCTTACTAAAATATGTTTTGCAAGTACCAAAATAAATTATATTCTACCAGTGTAACAGTCTGATTTTCCATTATAAGTATCCTGGATCAGCGATACGAGAAAAATAATTAACGCAAGTCTCTGTCGATTACATGCATGAATAATCTGTATGCCGGTAAATAAACTCCTTGCTAGACAAAGAAGTCAACAATGCTATACATTGCTCTCAAAGTCACATGTAATTTTTAAAATTCAACAGCCACATTGGGGATTGAATACAGGAGAGATTTTCCAGCCTGCTATGCCCATCCACTTGGGCTGGTTGATACATCGTCTCGTTTCTTCCAGGGTCAGTGGTCAATCCTCAATGGTCCAAGCCGTGAGATTCCGGTACCCATTGAGGTCACTGGAGATAATAGCCCTCAGATAAATTCATAACCCTTCTGAAGTCTATTCTCATATCCTATTGTTGTCTGTCCACATATCCCAACTTTCAGTCTGTCTTCATATCCCATCAAATATACAAGTATCAAATTTGAAAAATGAAAGCAATGTGCAATGATGAAAAGTATGACTAAATTGAGTGAAAGTAAGTACGTTATTATCAAAAGAAGGCACCAAACCGGGAAGGCTATGTAGCACCACCAAATGTGCGGAATAATCAGAGGGCGCTAAATATCACCAAGGATACCAATACGAAAACAGAAACGCATAAGGCGAACGATATCAAAAGTATCCGATTCACCAAGAATTCTATCGAGGGACAAGTGACCGCGAGGGGCAGTCAGAAAGCAAGACACACGCTCGTCCTGGAAGTCAGGACATTCAACAAGGATATGCACGACAGTAAGAGGGGCAATGCAATTTGGACAACAAGGAGCTGGGCGACACTCCATTAAGTGACTCCAAGATGCAACTGCGCCAGAGCCATTTCCCACTGCCGGTTACGGTGACAGGAGGAAGGCCACAGGGACACACGACTCCTAAGAGTACGCAGTTTGTTAACAGTAACAGACGACCAATAACCCTGCCAACGGGCAAGGATGGAGGAATGAATAACTGGGTAAAAGTCGGAATAAGGAATACCTTTATGGGAGATGGGACAAGTGTGGATAGCTTCCTTAGCGGCAGCATCTGCATGCTCATTTAAAGAAACACCAACATGGCTGGGAACCCAGCAAAACTCCACGGATTAAAATTTACTAGAGATAACAAACAGCCAATGTTGAATCTCGACAACTACCGGATGGACAGGATTAAAGACCCGAGAGCCATGAGGGCACTACAAGAGTCAACTACAATCACAAAGGAGGATTGTGGACGAGAAAGCAGGAGACGAAGAGCAAAAAGATTGAGGAAGATGAGAACCAGAGCTAACAGAATTAAAGTGGGAACCCAGTTCGGTTGCGACCTGCAATGAGTCCGCCACAAGAGAACCACGGAGGTGAAGGACCGGCGAGACATCGGGAACGAACTTACCCGCTATCTTGAAGACACACTTCCAGGTCTGTGGCAGAGGAGTTTTGGACGTAATCGTGGAAACATAAGACCTCCAACACTCAAATTGAGTGAAAGTAATGCTCCACTATATAAACATATTGCACAATCTTCTGTTAGTGGAGGGGAGTAAAGCATCAGAAGTTACGTGAAAAATTTGCGAAGTTAAATTATTATTTCCAAGGGCGCCTGACAGCTGGGTGGACAGCGCTTCGGATCCGTAGTCCTGAGGTACCGGGTTTGATCCCCGGTGGAAGCGAAGACAAATGGGCAAAATGTTTCTTTCACCATGATGCCCCAGTTACTTAGCAGTAAATAGGTACCTGGGAGTTAGACAGCTGCTATGGGCTGCTTCCTGGGGATGTGTAATAAAACGGAGGCCTGGTCGAGGACCGGGCCGCGGGGACGCTAAGTCCCGAAATCATCTCAAGATAACCTCAAGTAGGAAGGACTGTATCATTGGATACTTTCATGGAAATAATAAATTACGTCTCCTTCATTAATTAGGCAGCTGAAACCCAACGATCAATTTTGGATGGACATAAATAGGAGCTGCCTCATATAGGCCAATAGGCCTCCTGCAGTTACCTAGATTCTTAAGCAATGACTAGAAACTCTACAGTTCAGGGTAAACAAACACAAAAAAGGTACATGTAAATATACCCAAAATACAATAGAAGATAACAAAATAACATTTCAGCTAAAGATGTTCAGTAGCACGACTAATTGGCTTCAACTACCCAGAGCAGCACTAACATCAAGGGATGAATAAATGTCATTAACAAAAGTATATGTCAAGCGTGGAAGACTATATAGCCCTGTGTGACAAAATATATAAACATTTCCAAAATATCATTCAAGATGATAGTATGAGAGCAAAGTAAGTAATCATCAAAAGAAGGCACCAAGCCAGGAAGACTATATAGCACTGTTTGTGTTGCAGAATATTCATAAGTTCCTATATCACTCGGGATGCCGATACGAGAGCAAAAAGGTGCAAGATGAGCAATGTCAAAGGTGTTCAATTCAACAGGGATTTTATTGAGGGGCAACAGAGGGGAAGAAAAAGGGAATTAATCTTCAAATTTTTGTATTCTTTTCCTTGGATTCACTTGCATAGCAATATGACTAATTTGTTACAATTTCCTCACACTTTCCATGTTGAATTCTGCATAAATAGCAACTTTTCCATACTTTTCTTTCATTGCTTTAAATTCCTTGTGATTTTCAATATCTTCACATCTATTCTCTCACCTGCCTGCCAAGGGAAGCACTGCTTTCACTCAGATATTCACATTTCCAAAGCACTGCTTTCCCTCAGATATTCACATTTCCCAAGCTGTAACTAGGAATAAAGACCACCAAGTACAGATTCATTTATTTATGTTCATATAGACAAACACAGTATACTGTATTCCAATTGACGATGTTTCACACATAAGGGTGCATCGTCATTTAATTCATCCATCGTCTTTTGTGTCTACATGATGCAAGTAGCAAATGGCTCGCGTAAATATCAGCAACGACAACAAGAATTATATGACACCTGAAGACATTTGAACATTTGGGAAAGTGAGACAACTTTGGAGCAATACGGTGGGACCAAACTCGTGTGCAACAGGTCCCACTCTATTGCTCCAGAATTCGCTCGTTGATACAGTACATCATGCTATTGTGATTTCGTTTTACCTCTGGGAAAGAATCTGCATGTGGCTGACCTTAAAGATGGAGCCATTCCAAGGCAATGTGGCATCAGATAAAATAAAAAAATTAAACCAAAAGCAATAACAAAATTAATTATATATTCTGAAAACACAAATCCATCCTCCAGAAACGATAGTTCTTAGAGCAACTAGTAGTGGAATGTGCAAAAATGGATTGTAGAATCCCCCAAAAGTTCATGTTTTGTACTATTGGAATACAGTACTCCAAATGGCATGCCAAAAGTTAGAAAAGTACAGCAACTCTGCAGTGCAATCTTAATTCAGCAAACTATATGGGACCAAACATCCAATTCATTGGAGTGAAGGATTCATTGCAACTGAAAATGCCTTTAGGAGGTATTTGTGTGATGCAATATTTTTTAATTTTAAAGACAAGGAAAGTACAGTTCTATTATTGCTTCTTTCTCCTAATGTTTCATTCATATATGATAATTGTTTAACATGTGACTGAAGCCATAACAACAGTTGCCATTCAATCTTTAATTTTTCCCAGATCCTATGGGTTAATTTCACTGATTACAATTTTAATTTAAATGTATTATTTGCTCAAAAACTAACAGGAGAATCTGTCTGTAAAGACACTTCACCACACTGAGCATATTTCACATGCCCCGGCCTCAAAACCACAATTTCAAATGTAAAAGGGCCATGTGTATGTGAACAAAAGCCACAAGTCAAAAGACACTAAATCATAGAATATAATTTTAAATATGCTCAATGGTCTTTTCAAGGCTCCAATTCCACCCCCCCCCAACATTGAATCCATCTATTAAAATCATGAGTGCAACAATATTACAAGTTATTATTTATACACTTGGAGGCCTGGTCGATGACCGGGCCACGAGGATGCTATGCCCTGAAATCATCTCAAGGTAACCCTAATATTTCCCCATGCTCAATGGGTTAATTTCACTGAGCGAAATATTAATTTCAACCAATCATATGATGGGCAACTTTCCCATAAGTCTGTGAATTCTGGCCCAGCTTCCAAAGCAATCCACACACAGCCCACTTCGCCGATGCTAAGTACTTGTTCAGTGAAACGGGTGAGTAAACCAACGTGAAGTGTGTGTATTGCAATCGGAGATTTGGCAAAATGAGGCTGCACTGTTCAACTTAATCTAACCTGTCCTAGGTCAAATATATGCCATCTTAGGCCTAATTTAGTACATATATGTCCTATAATGGACCAATAAAAGTTTAGGTTGGGTTCCTGCCTTGTTTTGTGTCCTCTACAAAATTAATATTGCAAAAAATTTTTTGGGGTAGAAGAGTCTGCTTTTGTATGTTTTGACCAATAGTTGCTGTACTCTACTATTGTTTCTATTGTTTCTCTACTATTGTTTCTGGATGACAGACTGAAAAAAAACATTCCCTCTTCCAAAGCAATGTGAAAATAACCATAATATTTTATGGAAGACTTCAATAAATGCAAAAAGGTAACAATACAGCTTGCTGCCTAATAATTAAAACTAAAAACTCTTACAGATAATCTTAAAAAGAAATAGTAAAAATTCTATTTGGCTAGACAGATATATAATTGCACTTGCTGAGGCACTGTTTGTTAAAAGTGATATAGACACACATGTCAAAAATTGACAAAACTAGATTATTCTAGAAATTTACTAGTATTACTCCTTATTGTTCAAAGCATCACTTACCATTTATAACAAAATTCAAAATTCAGTCAATTTATTTTACGTGTATTTTACGCGTTTACGTATTTTACGTGTTACGTGTTTAAATGACATCTGAAATGTCATTTAAATCGGTTACCTGGAGGCAAATTCAAATACGTAATGACAAGAAAGAAGATGATATGCCCGAGATAATTAATGTTAGCAAGTTATAATTCACTTTAGCATCTAATCACGACTAGATACGTTTCCATCACAAGAAGGGTAATCAAGAAAGGTATCCCCGAGCTGGCAAATCACAGGACACAAACAGGGCGGTGTAACAAGTATGAGGCTTGCTATGATTGCTGGGCACTGTACTGAGTACAGGGGATATATACAGAGGGGGGTATATGGGGGAAGGGGAAGGGTTTATGAAGCATACATATGGGGGGGGGACGGGTTTATGAAGCATACATATGGGGGGGGGGGGGGGGTATACGGAGTAGTCTGAGGTCCAAATAACTTTACAAATATATGGGACATGAAGATGAAAATTTGCTTAGCATATGTTACAATTTTAAGACATTCCAAATCTAATTTGAATATCTTTGACCATTCTTTCAATATTCAAAAAAATGAGCCTACATTTGGTTCTACTGCAAAATTTCCTAGTGTTCTGTTCACAACTGAGACTGGTGGAAGCATCTCTAGTCAACAACGCGTGTCAAAATCTTGTCTGTGTTCGGAGTATTCACTCATAGGATATCATTCAAAGTCTTTCCCTTCCTGGAGAAGCCTGTGTTTAAAATGTCCCCAAAATAATAGGCACCTTCCTTCCTCCACCATATATCAAAATTGAAATTTCCAAGGTGATATACAAGGCCATTTTGCAGATATTGCACAAAGAATGCCATTGGTAAAAATAATTCCTGGGAAAACCATTAGGTATCCCAACTGGAGAATAACTACATATTTATGTAATTTAAAATAATATATTACACACTTTGATTCACAAATAATTACTCACATTAATATGACTATTCACTTGTCAATTTAACCTCTATGTCATACTGCACTGATGTAATATATGCAAAGAAAAACATTGGTACAGTAAACCATAAAAAGGTTACATAAACAACAGTGTTCAATAATATGCAATCTGCATTGCAATTACATTGCATAAGCAAACAACCTCAACTCTAGCACAGCTGTTAGGCTAAAAAAATATATATACTTTCCGTATATATTTCTAGCACAACACAATATATCAACATTGGCACAAGGTGATGCAATCAGTCCATGGTACATGACAACTGGAGGCTCATGTAAAATAGCTAGTGATGTTGTTAATAAACAGCAACCCTTAAATGACTACAATCGCAGAGCATTGCGAGGGTTAATTAGCCGAGCCATATTTAACGGTTAAATGACAATCCTACAATGTAAACAACTAATCTCATTTGCATTAGCTTATGCATGAAGAACAGTGACTGTGTATTAACACTATTCAATGGGGGCTACACAATAAAAACATACCTCACTTTATACAGTATATCATATGGCCCATAACACAAAAGGACAGCATTTTCAAGAAGAAACAAATAAAAAAAAAAAAAAAAAAAGAGCCCAATAGCAAAATCCACCTTTTGATATGCTAATAAACGTAAAAGTGGTCCCATACAAACTTGAGCTCAAATACTTGAACTATAAAGGCTACTTCTCAGAGATTAAGTGAAGTGATTTGCTACAGTAAAAATATAGCTTTACAAAGACGTAGTGTAATAAATCTCAACAAGAACCATGGAATCCACCATAAAAACATTGTTGATATAGGATACTGATGCATCTTGACCTTAAATATAAAGCAGGCGACTTTTATATCAAATTACTTAAACTATGTAATATATAAAACAGTTTGTCAGCCAGTCTTGGTCATTTATCAAGACCATTATACAAAATTACAAATTTAATAAAATTTTCATTTTTTTTAAATACTGCACCTATTGTTTTTAAAAATACAGCTTAGTCTCTTTGATAAGCAACTTTGGCAATAAATTTCCAATAGTTATTCAACGCACTCCATAAAAGACTATCTGATATTACTGATAATCAAATACGACACAAATGTCTTTCAAATATTTGGCATTGGATCACTTGCATGAAGTATTTACAAAATCAAGGACACTAACAATCAATATACTCAAGAAATCCATCCTAGAAATACTGGATTTGGAAGCCAGTGCCGCTACATTGAAGCATGGTAAATTGTTGGGAGTACGGGCAAATTGGCGAGTCATCACCGAGTTTCTGTGGAAGCCTGCTACATTACTCAAGCATGCTGAATTTGTTGAGAGAGCATATAAACTTGTTGAGTCAACACAGAGTTTCTGTATCGAAGAACTTGCAGCAAGTCTGCTTGACGCTCAAGAACCCATTCAAGATTACTTGGACCCCTGAAAAAAAGTTGTAATTAGTTATCTCTTAAAATATTTTGGCTACATACCAAGATGTTAGATTTCATAAACAAAAGATGTAATAATAAAAAAGCAAGTACAGTACTGCAATTAAAAAAAGGTAGCACCAAGCCAGGAAGACTATTTAGCACCATCTGTGCCAGAGGAGGCTTAAAATGTACTAAATATCACTCATAAAGCCAGTATGTACTAATAAGGAAAACAAAAGGTAATACCCCTGTATTTACATTTTTATCATCGTCATCATCAGTGAGTGTATAAATACACCTTATACAATATATCTGAGGCTGAGAAGTGACAGGAAAACACTGTAATAACATCTAAATATGTACTTTATTGAAATAGGAAAACAAAACATCACGGAATGTAATGAAGCGCCTCTTTCTGGTGGATTCCTTGGTGGCTTCCCGTTGCCAGGCTCTGTAGCCTCTTCAGAAAGAGTACATTTACCACTTGGCGTAAATTTAATATTCGTGGGGAATTGTTCCAGGAATGCATCAATTGCAAAACTAAATCTCAAATATATTTTGTAAACTAATTCCTTTTTTAATTTAATCCATCTATCAGATATCCCTTTAATCACACAGTAACATAATTAATAATTACTACACTGGAGTATAAGGAGTGTAGTGTGATAAATTTGATATTTATAAAAAATTTACTGTATATCTAAGACAGCATTTAGCAATCTATCTGAAGACATCAACGAAGAAAGAGATACACTGACGATCAGACGTCAGCGAAAGTTGGAAAAACAATCTCCATTTCGAAATAGCTATTTTGTGGCAAGGGAAGGGAACTATCAGGAGAAAGCACCAAGCCATTATGACTATATAGCACTTGGAAGAGATCAGAATAAGGATTAGGGATGGAATAGGGAAAAGGGGGAAAGGAAGGGAGGTAGGGAGGAAGGTAGGTAGGAGGAGGAATGGTGCCCAACCACTTGGACGGTCGGGTATTGAACGCCGACCTGCACGAAGCGAGACCGTTGCTCTACCGTCCAGCAAATGCATACTAGATTAGACAAATTGAATAGAGCTTCATTTAAAAAACTATCTCGTGCTGTACACTGAATCTCGAAACTTTCAACAGAGCATCTTAGCAGAGGCCCTTATATTGACAATAACAGCTAGTATTTATGTATACGTAAACTAATTTGTATGTACTATTTTGGAGAACATTTGCATATGCTATACTTGTCAATGTACTAGTACAGTACAGTATTTGAAAACAAAATTACAGTAGTACAACATTCATGCTTACACATATACATCATTATTACACTGTTTCTCATTTTCACATACTAGGGAAAGCAAGGTTATAAATAAATAATAAACTATGCTCACCTGACCCCTACATAGGAATCGGGATGAGTGAATCTTAATGCCACATCTTCTGCCAGGGTGTCTGGGGGAGAATCCGCCACATTGAATCGGACAACATCCACTGTAAGACAACAATTATTAACAGATATGGGACACACACATGGAACACAAGGCCCCAATTGGACATCCTGGAAGAGGAAGGGTTAAAGTAACAATCAAAAGAGGGCACCAAGCCTGGAACACTATTTATTTAGCATGAGATAAAAGATTTCTTCAGTGGTACTAATTTTTTTTACTTTGAGGATGAGTAAGCTCCTATAGACCTTCCCATTCCACCTAATGCCTGCGAGATCTTTTACTCCAACAAGATCTCGCAGGAATAGAAAATTTGATTTTCTTTTAGAGAAAATTCACACATTATTTAAAATGATTATTTATGATGTTACAACCAGACAAGCTAGAATCTTATTTGCTACAACATTTGATCAAGCTGCCGGTCCCCATCCAAGCCTTTATTGCCCTATATACTCGGTGATTACATTATACGCATTCAGCCAGTTTCTGAAAGCATTCTTTTGTTTCCAACTATTAGTTTTTCTTTATGGTGCGTTTATTCCATAATACAGTACAGTATTTTATGTAGAGAAATTGATATTCTGATAATGAACTTATTGTATAATTTTAAATAATACATATTCAATAGAAGAAATTATTATTTATAAAAGTAAAAGGACTTGGGAGAACAAATACCCTTGCTTGTACAACACTCTTAAGAATAGTTGTGCAATATAGCTTGCATCAACTATAACATAATATGGCAAGTTGGCCATACTGGAAAACATGTTCCAAAGTACAGTAGTCCAAAAAACTAAAAAACAATAATGTGTCACCACATTGCAATACTTTTGCCATTTCAGTTTCAACTTGTATGTGACATTGTGATGCCCTCCTAGTGTGGGTCAAGAAGTGACAACACCCAAACATTGCAGATATTGTACTCTTGCAATTAAAAACAGTAAATGTCCCAACAAAGTAAATTGCAACATACAAGTATGCCTTTCAGCATAAACAATTTCAGTTTGGTATCTTAGCCAGGAACACCAATAGAAAAAATTCAAGAACCAAAAATATTGTGCTCAGCTGTGCTAATCAACCAATCAAGGGAATGCAGAGAACTAGTTACTGTATTTTCCAAGGCATAAGATGCACCTCCACATACAACCAACTCCTATTTTATAAGGATATTTAACATACCAAAAATAATTTTAGTATGTTTCATTATTCATTTATTGAAAGTAATTTTAAAGTACAGCTGCCCTATTACCATGATCTTTTGCATAATCTATGGTATTTACCTTAAAATTAATGTTATAACCATGCATTCTATCCACCAGATACCAAGACTCAATCAAGTTCTCTTAGGCAATCTCTCCTTGTGTCCAATGCACTACAGGTACCCAGCCTAAGAACCCCAACCACTTGCTAGAAGGAAGCAAAAAGCAGAGATCTATGTCCAACCCAAAAGAACCTGAGCATGGACCTACGCCAGTCTCTAAAGAACGAGTAGCTGGCGGCTAACTGATGAATACTCACTTGGGTACATGGGAGTAATAGTCCAGAATAAAGCATGAAAAGAAATGCTTGTTTCTGCAGAGCAAGCTGGTCCACCCAATGCCTTGAGAGCAATATCAGCTTTTGCTGCTGAAATTCTGCCTGGAATAGCCAGGAAGCGGCCAGCGAACTGTGACAAGAAAGGAAAAGAGGCAGCAGGAAAGTGATGACAGACATCTCCATCCCTTTTGCATCCCAAGGCGACATACAAGCAGAGCCGGGGAGCCGAGCTGACATGGGTGGCTGGAGAGTTTGTGACGCCGACTGGTGTATAGGTTCCAGAGCCCATTAGGCTCTATTATGTCAACGAGTTAGTAAGTTTGTCCTTCAGTCCTGTTGATGATTGCGAGAGTTCTATTCCTGAACCTGTTTGTCCTCATAGCCCAAAGGCCTACACAGCCATAACATCCAGGCTGATCTGGTAATTCCACCACCTGTATTCAAATAAATTATACTAAGACAAAACACATCTTACCTATGTGTTTGATAACAAAAGGAATGGCAAAGAAAATTTCCATTATAAAGATGATTTGCTGGTAGTTAACAGGGGTGAGGGAGATCTCCATGCTGCAGCTGGAAGTGCTGTCCCCGAGGCAGTAATCCTTCACCAGGCTTCCCAAAACAATTAAAATCACATTACCTGTGAAAACAAAACTTAATTGAAATTCATATCATAAATGGAGTACAGTACTCCCCTCCTACTTGTACTCACCTAGTTGTGCTTGTGGGGGTTAAGCTTTGGCTCTTTGGTCTTGCCTCTCAACTGTCAATCAACTGGTGTACAGATTCTTGAGCCCATTAGGCTCTATCAAATCTACATTTGAAACTGTGTATGGAGTCAGCCTCCTCCACATCACTACTTAATGCATTCCATTTGTTAACTACTCTGACACTGACAAAATTATTTCTAATGTATCTGTGCTCTTTTGGGTACTAAGTTTCCACCTGTGTCCCCTTGTTTGTGTTCCACCCATGCTAAAGAGTTTGTCTTTGTCCACCCTGTCAGTTCCCCTGAGAATTTTGTAGGTGGTTATCATGTCTCCCCTTACCCTTCTGTTTTCCAGGGATGTGAGGTTTAGGGCCCTTAGCCTTTCCTCGTAGCTCACACCTCTTAGTTCTGGGACTAGTCTGGTGGCATACCTCTGAATCTTCTCTAACTCTGTCTTGTGTTTAACTAGGTATGGACTCCAGGCAGGATCTGCATATTTCAGGATTGGTCTGACCTAAGTGGTATACAAGGTCCTGAACGATTCCTTACACAAGTTTCCAAAGGCAGTTCTTATGTTGGCCAATCTAGCATATGCTGCTGCTGATATCCTTTTGATGTGGGCTTCTGGGGACAGGTTCGGTGTGATATCAACCCCCAGATCTTTCTCTCTATTTGACTCTTACAGGATTTCACCTCCCAGATGGTACCTTGTGTTCAGCTCTCTGCTCCCTTTGCCTAATTACATTACTTTACACTTTCCTGAGTTGAACTTTAGTAGCCATTTTATAGACCATTCCTCCAGTCTGTCCAGTAGTCTGTCTTGATTCTTCTCATAAATTTTGCATCATCAGCAAAACATTGAGAGGAATGAGTCTATACCATCTGGAAGATCATTTAAATATATTAGAAACAGGATGGGTCCAAGTACAGAGCCCTGTGGGACTCCGCTGGTGACATCTCACCACTCTGATGTCTCCTCCCTCACAGTTACTTGCTGTTTCCTGCTGCTTAGATACTCCCTTATCCACTGGAGCACCTTCAGTGCTCCAGTCCAGGAAAACATTCTGCCCGCCCTTCTCTTTCTTGCCTAATTTTTGTTGCTTGGTCATAGAATTCTGTTAAACCTCTGAGACACGATTTACCATCTCTGAACCCTTACTGGTGGTGTGTTACAAAGCTATTTCCCTACAGATGCTCTACGAGCCTTTTCCTCACGATCTTCTCCCATCACCTTGCATGGTATACAAGTTAGGAAAACTGGCCTGTAGTTCACTGCTTCTTGCTTGTCACCCTTTTTGTATATTGAGACTACATTAGCCAACCTCCAGCTTTCCGGTAGGTCTCCTGTTTCCAGTGACCTGTTATACACCATGGAGTGAGCACACTTAGTGCTTCTGCACTTTCTTTTAGTAGCCAAGGTGAGATTCTGTTAGGCCCAACAGACTTTGTCACATTCAGCTCCAGCAGATTCCTATATAGCACTTTGAATGGGAAGGTAAGTAATTCAGAGAGAAAGCATTAAGCCAATCTGACTATATAGCACATGTGAGAGATATGAGGGTTTGAAGGAACAATACCCAACCACTTGCACCATCGGGAATCGAACGCTGACCTGCAAGCTGTAAGGCCACTCACCTGACCAGTCCAAATGGATGACAAAAGCAATGTATGGGAAAGCTCTTACATTTCTTATAACTTCATGCTAAGCAACATTGCATGGAATTCCTACCCCTTTAAAATATCCACAGCAATACCCATTGGTAACATACAACTAAGTGAAGGGTGCTTCTGGTAATTAGTCATTTAAACACAATGCAAAAACAATCACTTGCTCTTAAAATATGTATTCCACCATTGTATAATCCCTATTGCTTTTTGTGTACTAGTCACTCTCAATCTATTTCCTCACATACTCTTTCCCAACTCTTCTCCTAAAGTCAAATTCCCCTGAATAAACTCTCAGGAGGACCAGCATTCATCGAGCATTTACATATCCACTTTTGAAACCTGTACTGTACATCTTTCTTCAGTCATGGCGGCTTTGTTTATATTTGTTAAACAGTTTACCAGCTCCAACGTGCTATGAGAACTTCCATGACAATAGTAACAAACTTTGGGTTGTAAAGTTTAAAGCATGTAAAGTTTAAAGCATGTAAATTTTTAATAAACAGTCTAAGTTGTCACGATCAAGGAAAAATAAACAGATTTCATAGGTGGATAGGTAAATGCTTCATGAATCCTGGCCAAGTGCTCTATCATCATCCAGCTGGAAATACGAATGAGCCAAAGAAATGTAAGGAAACACTCTTACCTAGTATGGGTGGTCAACAAGAGGAAGGCACTGAGAGAAGTTGTAGAGGCCACCTCCATCCAAAATTTCAACAAAGAATTTGAATGCCAGAATACACTATAATGCAACAGATACATCAAGGATAGTAGGTAACATAAGCACCGTCACTTTCTCCATGAAGTCCTCAAGCAGCATCTCCTTTTATCATATTCTTCCTAACTCGGGTATTCATTGCACCCGCCACTTTCCATTCAAAATCCCTAAACCTCTACATTTCACAAATTCTGCTGTAGTAAATAACCGACTGCATTTATCAAATTAGCGCAACCCCAATTATTCAGACCAACTGATACCTCTATGTGTTTCAATAATTGTGGCACAGTCGAGTCACAACAGAGGTCCTTGGTTCAATTCTCACGGCAGGACAAAAATGTTTTCGCACATTTCTTTTTTGCTCGATGCCTCTGTTCAAGTAGCAGTAAATAAGTGCCTGGGAGTTAGCAGCTATTGTTGGTTGCGTCCAGTGAGAGGTCAATAGTTGGCCTAGAGTGACTTCGTTATGCCAAACAGCCTTTCAACATGTGACATTGGCAACCCAAAAGATCGTGTGATGCCATTAGGACAAGGTCAGGCTGGATGTGATGGAGCTTCTGGCATATCTCCACACCAACAATGCTTAGCTTGTAACTTTTCCAAAGTTTTCTTTATCATTTCTCGTGTCAATAAGCATTCTAAAACCTTTCACTATACAGAACGTGAAATAACACGACTAGGTTTACTTAAATAAGAAAATAAGGAAGACATTACCTAGCAGATTACATTTTGCAGTCAATTGAATATAGTTACCAAAGTACTTTCTCATTAATTAATCATGATTCAAATGGTATTTATTGCCCCTGGCATTAGAAAAAACGTGTTTCTCAAAAATTTTTTGCTTGTTGGAAAGCCGAGTAAAAACTTACTCGAACACTAGCAGCGTTTAACCATTCCTCAGGATGCAACACACAACAGTTGACTAACAGCCAATTACCTACTTACTGCAAGGTAAACAGAGGCAGTGGATGATAAAATAGTTTCAGTAGCCTAATACAGTCAAGTGAGGCAGTACACAACCTTTGTTATACGGTACAAATTTGCTGTTATCGACAGCCAATGTCATAAAACCACGTATTGTTTACTTTTGCGCTCTATTGATGTTAAAATAGTGTGGGTTGGTTTTATAATGGAAAATATTAAATGAAGCAGCTGTGATTGAAGGAATATTGATTGGTAGAAATAGCCATCTATTCACATCATCCACAACTATTTCTCACTTTGTAAGCATACATTTGGTCAAAATTTGTATAGAACACAAAACACTTTAATGTTATTAATGATTCTTGTGTTCATAGGGACTCTATTGCTACCATCTTTAATGTTATTTAGGATGATATAATGCTAATATGGCCAGGAAAAAGATGTAAAGACAGTAGTGAATTTGAGGGTTCACACCACTGGATTTCTTAAAAAAAAAAGTGTTGAATGCAATGAAATACCAGTTTCTGGGTGAGCTCCAGAGGCTCGTTGAGGCTATTAAACGCTAATCAGTGCTATACTACTAGGTGCCATCAGTTACGGAGCTCTAGTGGCCTACCAGGGACTAGGAGCCAGAACCTGGGCCCCTCAAAGAAGCACAGGGAGCGATGGCCTATGAACACTTTACACCTAAAGTTAATCATACCTGCCACTGACTGGGGGAGACACCCTAAAAGATAGGTGAACCAGAATAGACGACTACTGTACATAGTTAAAAATGGGACCAGAGCCCCAAAATAACTTCCCCTCCCCCCCCAACAACAACAAAAAGTTTGTGAAACTAGCACATGATAGTTCCCCCCCCCCCCTCCCCTCATTTATGGGGAAAGGGAGGCATACCGGGTCAGCCAGCCCACCCCACATTCAGTTCTATGATGATGAAACACACCGACGCTTTGGGGGGACACTTTGGGTGTCATGACCATGACCAGCGACCGGGGAACCAGTCGGCCGAGCGGACAGCACACTGGACTTGTGATCCTGTGGTGCTGGGTTCGATCCCGGGCGCCGGCGAGAAACAATGGGCAGAGTTTCTTTCATCCTATGCCCTTGTTACCTAGCAGTAAAATAGGTACCTGGGTGTTAGTCAGCTGTCACGGGCTGCTTCCTGGGGGTGGAGGCCTGGTCAAGGACCGGGCCACGGGGACACTAAAAGCCCCGAAATCATCTCAAGATAACCTCAAGATAACCCTCTGGCTCATGGTCTCCAGTAGGACAATGACTGATGGCAACTAATAGAATGGCACTAAATCAGTGATAATTGCTTTAGGGAACCTCAAGGGGGCTCCCCCAGAAAATCTAAGATTGTAACAGAAGATTTAATACAGTTACAAAAGAAAATCTAAGATGATTACAACATAAAATTGAAGATGACAACACCAGAAAATCTAAGATAGTAAGAACAAAACACCTATGCTGGTAAGCCTCAAGTAAAATATAGCTTTTTTATAAGAAAACAATTAAACACTGAACTAAAGAAGGGAATAACTTGTCAGATATCTAAAACAATCATTAATCATTATTTATTCCTTTATTGAACAGTATAATTTGTTTATACAATTAATATAATCATAACTCACCCCCACTAAGGATATAAAATGTGACCCTATGGAGGTGCCTCGTCATGTTGTAGAAATCGTGGTAGCCAAGGATACGAGACTTCTTGTGCTCAGCCTTTATATACCATGTCAGAGCCTGTAAAATAATAAATAAAATTTACTTCTAATTCCATGGTGGTGCCTGTATGAACTATATATATATACAATACTGTATATACAAAAATACAGTACTACCATTTTGTATAGAGAAAATATAACAATAACACAGCTGAGAATTAATACTCAATTCACGCGTTTGAAAAGAAGAAATATGACAATGTTTCGGTCCATTCTGGAACTTTATAGACACTTTAAGTAAGAGAGGGAGATAGAATCTATATTGCCACTCCTTTTCTTCCTTGGCACAACTTGATAAGTGTCCATGACTGTCTAAAATGTCGTCACTTTCCTTTCTTTTTATTCATGTGAGTTGGGTACTACAGTTTTGTACATTATTTTGGTTTTATTTGAAGTTGAAAACTGTATACAAGGGATTAAAATGTAAACACACACACACAATAAATGGAGCTTGGGAGTTATCACACATATCAATTAGTGGTCAAGCAGTAGATCCCTACACACTCAACTGGGCAAGTACCATATTTGCCAATGTATAACACACAACAGTGTAGTATTTTATAAGGATATTTTCTGTCCAGCCAATTTTAGTATGTTTCGATATACTGCATTAGCTATGCATCTAGCAGTCATGGTGCTGGCTCCCAGCCAGGTACATTACACACAAGGTAATTATTTTGACAAATTTATTTATGAAAACCTTGCATCCTATCTGCCAGAAAATATGGTACATACTGTACATTAATATATATATTTGACGTGTTACTTGTTTTTACAAAAACTATCTCGTTTACAAAAACCAGCACAGATTTATACAAAAACATATCGTGGCAAACCACTATAAACAATTCTTGATATCACGTACCATGACAAAGCCCCATATGACAACATGGAGGTACTGAAGAGCAGAAAATGCATCCGTTGTCCCTGGGCTGGAATGCTGAAACACCGGCACCAGGAAACCCCCTGCTGGCAGCACAATCTGAGGCAAGTTTATATGTGAAAGTGACTTAGGAAATGTACAATACAACACTGTAAGAGCCCAGTAATTCAGATTCCAGTAACCCGAATTCCAAGCAATCCAAATGAATTCATGTTTGAATTTTTTCCCATTCTGACCCTTTAACCTAAATAGGAATTCAGGTACAAAAATTATACAGTACTGAATGAGAAACTGAAATTCGAGTCCGAGAGCTTTACAGCTCAGCCTGAACAGAAATTCAGGTTACTGGGGTTTCTGCCAAACGAGAAATTTGTTAAAGGCTCCTGGTAAAGAAGTTGGCTAACTCAAATGGGGGATGGAGCCCATATGATTTAGATTACTGAGCACTGGCAGTGTACACTGTAATTCCCAATATTGGGGACCAGAAGCTTGTACTGTATAAGGCTTATTGAGGTCCTCTGAGGCTAGGGGTGGGGAACCCTTGGCACACAAAACCCAAGGCTCACCTTAAACAGCAATTAAATAAATAAATATCTAACTTCTTTGCTGAGTTGTGTATTTTAACATATTAGCAATATCAAATAAAATGCAATACAGAAACAATGACAACTGTTTTAGCAATAACAAGAACAATAATAAGAAAATTATACAGACATCCTATTTCCAAGCCTGGCGATATGTCTCCACGATATACTGATGTACAAACTTTATCCCATTCAACTGTTGCATCATTCGCCAGGCAGCTAGACCTCACACGACTCCATTACCATCATTGTTGGTAGGCCTATAACTGTACTATTAGCCAGTCTGCACTATCCTGCAAAATTTCTGGTTATCCAAATTGCTATTCAAAAATAACAAAGATTTGCCAGAATATCCAGCCTTAATCTTCGCCGGATAACCTAAACATTCGGGTCAGTGGGCTTCGGATAAGCAAGGTCATACATTATTAACAAAAATAAATACAGTTCAGCATTTTAGATATAATTCCCATTGTCAGGAATAACCCCACATAGGCATATATTAACATTTTCCCTTAAGTTAACTACTGACCTTTGCCAGTATGCCACACCCACTACAGTTGCCACACTCCCAGGCACATATTTACTGCTAGGTCAACTGATGCATCATGTATAAGGAAAACATGCACAACCATTTCTGTACAACTGTACAAGATATAGATTTATAGAATCTATGTAATGCCTTACCAAAATCAGCAGTTTAGTGTAGAGTGCTGGGATAATGGGCAACGGGTAGTGATGATGCTCCTGTCCAATAATCAGCAGTTCTTCATCTCCCGCAGCAGAATTGACATGGACATCATCTCCAATCACCACAGAACCCTGTACAACAAGTAAAAAATACATATTGTTGTGAACCCCAAATAGCCTCATGAGCTATGTTCTGCCTGGCATGAGAGTTACTGTATTCCTCACTCACATGCACACATGGTTAAAACAGGAGGTCTAGGTGTGTGTGTGTTGGGGGGGGGGGGGGGAGATTGAGGGCAGTGTGCACGCGGGGTACAGATGAGGGTGTGGGGGTACACATGAGTGTGGGGTACAAATATGGGTGTAGGGTACAAGTGAAGGTGTGGAGGGATACACATGAAAGTGTGGGGTACAAATAAGGGTGTGGGGTACAAATAAGGGTGTGGGGTACAAATAAGGGTGTGGGGTACAAATAAGGGTGTGGGGTACAAGTGAGGTTGTGGGGTACAAGTGAGGGTTTTGGGGTACAAGTGAAAGGTGACGGGGTACGTGAGGATGTAGGGGTATAGACGAGACTGTAGGTACAGATGAGGTTGTGCGGGTATGACCACAGACGTGGGTATAGAAGAATCTGAGTGGGTACAGACGAGGCTGTGCGGGTATGACTACAGACGCGGGTGAACTCACAGATAAGGGCGTGTACCCACAAACGAGTGATGCGGTTGTGAACGCGGCCCTGCCAACAAGACTTAATATTAACCCACGCCTTCCCCACAACCTTGAGGGCCTCCCACACCCCAATTACGGCGCCTATAACCATAGTCAACTAGTAAAAAGAGATGACAAAGAGCGTGAGAGGTGTGATAGAGACCTGAGAGTGGTGGGTCGCCATCAGCCGTGTTGAAGGAGACTCTCAGCCGACACTATCAAAACAAACCCAAACTCTCCACATCATCGTTAACCCAAATAACTGCAAATTAAGCTTTAATTGAAAAATATGGTGGTTTTCATATTTTATGGATATGTAAGGGGCTATTATATTTGTTTTTTTAGAAGTTTGTAGGGAGGAAGGAGAGAGGAATGGGCTAGGGATCTTGAGGTGTCCAAAAAGAGCATAATAAGTGGGTGTTCTACGTCATCAATAATTTTGAAACTCGCTTAACTTCTTCTATGATAACCTAAGCTATCGAAAATTAAGCTAAACTAACCTAATCTATTCTTGCTTAAGCTATTCTAGTCTATCATGAGCTAAGCTAACCTAGTCTATCTTTACCTCATGTACTTGACCTAACCTATCTTCAGGTAATCTGAAAAATCCTGATCTACTGTAACATATTTAAACGTAACCAATCTAACTCAGTCTAATGTAATCTATCATAACCTAAATCACCATTACAAACTTAAACTAACCTAAATTAACAAGCAAAAAATTTTTTTTATAAATACTCTAAGAGAGTAACATCACTGTGACGTAGACACACTACCTCAAGTGGGTTATATTTGAACCCTCCCGCACCCATTCCTCCACACACCAATAACAACCCTAAACAACCCCAAACCATGACTAAAACTAACAAATAACCAATTAATAATATTTAACAAATGTAATTATAATAGTAACAAATTTAATGGTGGGATAATATGGGTTCAGGCGAGAGGAGGTGGGGAGGAACCTCCTACCCGACGTCCACAACACTCCGGGTCTCCTCTACCGCCGCTCCTCCAGCCATGGCCGTCGGCAAGAACAAGGGCCTCAACAAATCGGGCAAGAAGGGGTCCAAAAAGAAGGTGTAAGTGTTTCTCGTGATGGCGTAGCGGGCCCCGGGAGCCGCGGGGAGGCCTGGGACCAAGTAACGAGGGCCCGGCGGGTAGAATATGGTGGATGATGGGTGATATAAAGATGTGATGGGGATTGCTCGGGTGGTGTAAACAAATGTCTTGTTCTGTGTTTCCACAGGATCGACCCCTTCACCCGCAAGGACTGGTACGATGTCAAGTCTCCGGCTCTGTTCTTCAACAGGAATGTGGGCAAGACCCTCGTTAACAGGACTCAGGGCACCAGTAAGTAGTTTCCTAAGTGTTGTATAGGCCTAGAGTAGCGGGGCACGTGTAGCCATGTGATGGTCCTGGGGGTCACACGGCCTACTGCTGGCCAGGTAGGCCTATGGTCGGCCTTAACCTTGCAACCACGTACTCAAAATTGGGGGAAATTTGATACCAATCGTTCCATACTCATAACTATACAAATTGTATACTTGAGGCCAAGCTTGTGTTGTAATTGTTATATATGGATAGTTGGGTTGTTAAATCAGATTTTAAAACCTGGTGACCTATTTTATTTTTTTGTATTTCCAAGAGTATCGAGGTTGGCAGCCTGTAGTAGTGGTGCTCGAGGAACGTTACGTATACGAGCACTTGGTAAACCCGTACGTCAACCTGGTATCGTGGTGGCTTTATTTGCTCTTATTAGAACGGCTTTGAACTGTGAAACATTGCGGTTATAAGAAGTTAGGTTGTGAAGTTTGAGCTCAAAAGCTGCTAATAACTAAATAAAGGTGCGAGGGTTGCAGAAAGCTGGACATGTTTTGTAAGTTGTGTAAGTGGTTGATGCAGCGTTGGCACGAGGAGTTACAGCGCTGGTTGTGCTTCAACTCTTCAAAACTAACCATAACAAAAATATAGAATGGGTGATTATCTGAGGCATGTGGTTATCTTACACCTGCCAAGACCTCATGTTGTCTTGGAATGTTTCTAGATTGCTGGCTAGACCCACATGGTTATCTCGATTTCGGGGCTTAGCGTCCCCGTTCCATTTAAAGAAAACCATAGTATAACATTAAAAATTTGTGACAGTATTATATATACTATATATATTCAATGCTTGTAGTTACAATTTCATGTAAAACATGCATTGCTAGGCTGAACTGACCACATGTTAATTACCAGACCCACCAGAATGCCTTGGTGGTTTGTAATTGTGAAAATGTAGATAGTTATATATAGTGTGTGTGTACAGTATAACAGCTAAAATAATGTTTTGTCTAGTATGCAGCATAGTGACTTTATATTGAACATTCAGCTGTTCTAAGCATTTTATTATATATATATATATATGTATCAAGACACATTATTGAATAATATTGAAAAAGCAAACCAATCAAAAACATGGGAATATATATGTAAAAATATATTTGTGGCATCTCATGCCTCTGCTGGCTTCGGGTGACCGCCCCAGAGCAGTTGGTCGATGAACGCTCATGAATCGAGAGTTTGGTTCACGGGCTTGTTATTGCAGGGGACAATCTTTGTATTTCATTCACAGCATATAAGGATACCTAAAGACCTTCCTAACCATGGATTCTGGTGGAGATAAATGTCCAGAACCTGTGCCGACTTGTAAATTATCACACCTCGTACGCAATCAAAACATATATATTGCAATTTTATCATTGTTTTAATAGATTGGGTTGGATTAAGTTTGATTTAATCCTTTAACAGTTATGCATATAATGTACAAAAGCCTTGGGTGACTCACCGCAGCAAAGCCTAAAGTCTGCGAAAGTTACCAGTGAGCGCACAAAATCCGTAAAATGTGTATACTCATTTCAGTTTTCTCACCTTAATTCTTTTACCACATTGTTCGTTTTAGTATTGTTGTTGTTTGCAATTAAATTCCCTGAAGGTGTATATACATATAATGTCCAAACGCACGCCGTGACTCTCCACAGCAAAGCCTAAAATTACCCGTGAACAAGCGCCAATTTGCACACCTCGGTCTAATATGTATACTCGTTCAGTTTGAAAACATCAATTTTTGTGTTATGTCTTTCATTTTGGTATAAAATTGTTCAGAATATAAAGGCGCGTATTTTAAACCTATTCCCATAATGATAGAGCAATAACTGGAATTTTAACATTTTTATTTTGGACGCTCATCACAAAATTGTTTTTGTTAAAGATTTGCTACTTTTAACAAAGTTCCAAGCAGCATGGGCTATGGTGAGCCCTTAGTAATTGTTTATATTTTTCCAGTGTTCTGACATAAATTTTTGTTACATCTTTCATTTTGGTATCAAATTGTTCGCAATCTAAAGGTACGCAGTTTAAAACTAGTCCCATAATAATAGCACAATAAATAGAATTTTAACAAATATTTCAAAAATTTTGACCAAAAACGTATTTATAATCTTTCAAGTGTTCTGACAGTTTTGTGTCACATCTTTCATTTTGGTATCAAACTGTGCATACTAAAGACGCTCATTTTGAAACTATCCTAAAGTCTATCAGATAATAAAGGAATTTTATACAAATGTGTTTTTATCGACTGCACATCATGTCCGATGCTTGGACTCGAGAGAGAAAAATAAAACGTCCATTGCATTCGAAGAGTGCTATAGTGTTACAACCTCAGGTTGTGAACCCTGCGTGATGAATATCTGCACAGAGGTTGCAGGTCCATGAGGTGCTGTGCTACAGAATTAGGTTGAGTAATACTGAATAAAATAAGTAATAGCACTGATCCTAACTGTGAAAAAGACTTGTGTACATAATGTTCAGATATCGATGATCACAGCATGAGGCAAGAGAGAACATTGCCACTGTTTCGTGCATCTACGCATCATGAAATGACCTCGTGCTCCTTTATAACCTTGTGGAAATATATTCATATTCAGGATTTAGTTCATTTATTCAGGAATATGATAGCAGTTCTGTTGCTAGTCTTAGTAATGTGTGTAGCGTATTGGAAGCATTTTCTAGTGTCGGATGACTTACCGGGGCACCTGTTTGTATCATGTGTCTCCCATGCCGTGTTGATATTACGACCCAAAAATGGTTTATCGGTTAGTTATGGTGCCTAAAAAGTTGATATAGTGTATATAGTGCTGAACAGCAAAAACTGTATTGTTCGAAGATGTATTTGATATTTGAACTAGTATCATGAATTGAAGTTAAATAACTAATTGAAACAACAAATTGAACAAATTTCAACTCGTATTAGCACACGACAAGAATGCTGTATATCCGAGTACCAGTATTCTTGTATCACTTTCTGTGATACAAATATTAACAGCCCAAGCATCATTACATTTGAAAAAATGTTAAAAACTTTTACAATTTAAAAGAAAAATATTGAATGTGTGCTTTTACAACTTATGGGGCCATGGTACCAGGATATAAGAAATTGTTGTAGGGTATTCATAATTTATTATCCTGATACATGTGAAAGGTGCTGCACCTAGGCCAAGTTTCAGCATCTCAGCCTAAATAGAGACGGAGAAAAAAAAACGAAAAAAAAAGGATTTTTCAACCATGTTCAATTGATTTCACAGCCCACAATTGTGAACCAAAATCATTTATACGACACTCAGCTATGACCTTACTATATAATAAAGATTTGCATGTCACATCATTATCCCAGATGTATTTAGTGCAATAATACAGATTTTATAAAAGTTTCCCAAAAACGTATGCAACAAAATGAAGTGTATCATTATTTATAAAATCAATAAATCTACGTAGATAAGAATAATGGCATGCGTTTATAGAGGCGTAAACTCTACATATAATGTGCAAGTTTCATGTAAATAGAATAATAAATAAAGGCTGTGAAACGAGATCTAGTTGTAAAAGTTGGAGTTGCGTAGCGCGCTCGACAAGTTTACTCAACCTGCTGTCACTCGTGACTGGTGATTTACGCATTGCGGCCAGCTCGTATGGAGAGCTCGCATGCATCTAGCTGTCAATGCTTTTCTCTTGTTCGTTTGGTAAGTCATATTGCAGTACAAATAGCTAAAAATAGCAAAAATAGCATGTTCTGGGAGATAGTGTGAGCGCGTCAGCATACATCCTCTCTCCATGAGAGACACGCAGTCACTGACTGCACCACCCTCGTGTCAGACCATATGTTGTGTTGCCATATGTGTTAGTTTATATTCATTTTATGCATAACATGTTATTTTCAACGCTATTACGAAAAATAAGACATCTACAACGTAAGATACAATACCCCGCGGCGTACTCACGGCGCGAGGACCAGATTCACGAAAGTTGCAGCGGGAAATTTGACTCTAATTACGTTATTTTTCAAGATATCATTAAACTGTTTGGACCACAGTGTTGCCAGAATGTTGTAGTATTTTTCGTAAATATTCCATTTTTCATCGGATTTTCGGGTACCATGGCCCCTTATGTCAACAAATTCCATGATCAGGGATTGCATCCCTGATTTATTTATTTATATAAGAGTTCTTACATTCTTGTTCAGCCACTAGCATGCATAGTGTTTCGGACAGGTCCTTATCCCAATACAGTATTCCCCAGAATACGACCCCCACCAAATCATTTAACAACCCAGTACCCATTTTATTGTTGTGAACATAGGCTACAGTTGAAGGATTGGTACCCAGTAAATCCTCCCTAGCCAAGGCGATCGTGAGGTGAGCATTTTGCCACTATGCCACGGGGACTGATTTATCTTGCATGCGCATAGCTTGTAGGTCTGGCGTTGCCTGTGAGCATACAACCAATGTTAAATTCTTTCACTTGCAAAGTTTATACTAATAAGAATGAGCACAAATTTATTGTTGATGGCATTGGCATCATGCCTCGAACTGCGTGTATTGTTTTATTTATTATGCGAATGTCTTCACGATGCCAAAGTGTGTTGACCATACCACACACTAGAAAGTGAAGGGACGACGACGTTTCGGTCTGTCCTGGACCATTCTCAAGTCGATTGTGATGAGGAAGTAGATGCAGGCAATAAATAGGCAAGAGAGAGGTGAGGAACAAAGTAAGGTGTAGTAGAGGGGGATAGTAGGAATAAGAACTGCAGAGGGCCTATTGGCCCATACAAGGCAGCTCCTATTATAACTACCGAATGAGGAGATAGTATTAGGAATAAGAAGAGGATAGTAAGGGAACGTAAGAGAAAACAATGAACAGAAAAGAGAGAAGAAAAGGAAAGGGAAAGAAAGATAATTGGAAGGGTAAGCTTATGTTTGGTCACGTTTGTTAGAAAGATTAGAGCATTTGAGTATATACTGTGAAAGGGAAGTTCACAGCAACAAAGCCAAAGTGTGTTTAATGCACAGTAGAATGGTTAAGGATATGAATAAATATGGCCTAACCCTATATGTATTTGTATCAAATTTTTTTTTTTTTCAGAGATTGCTTCTGAAGGCCTGAAAGGTCGTGTGTTTGAAGTCTCCCTTGCTGATCTTCAAAATGAAGCAGATGCCGAGAGGAGTTTCCGCAAGTTCCGACTTATTGCTGAAGAAGTCCAGGGCAAGAATGTTCTTTGCAATTTCCATGGATTCAATTTGACAACTGATAAACTACGATCCATGGTCAAGAAATGGCAGGTAATAATGTTCACCTTTTGGTGAATTGAGTCGTCTAATCCTGTGTTAATGAAAATCCTAGTTGGTTGGATTTCATATGTAGCAAAGTAAGTTTTCCTTGGGTTTGCCCCAAATGGTCTAGCATATGCAGTAGATCTGGAAGTGTTGTCTTCTACAAGTTGGTAAAAGGAAGGACACCAAGTATAAGTGCTAGTTGTAAATACTCCTTTAGAACATTGTATTGCGAACAATTTGATACCACATTGAATGAAGTAGCACAAAAATTGAGGTACGAAAGCTAAAGGGTGTTTTGTAGTGTGACGCCGAGCTGACGGCCACTGCATGGCCTGCCTTGGGGTGTGCTGTGTGCCTGGGCAGCAAAAGTGTTATTACATTTGAAATCAAATGTAATGTGTAATAACAAATGTTAGTGCCAGGAGAATTTTAGGGGGATGCCTTGCACATTTAAAATATACAAATGGGTTTGACTAGAGAACTGTACCAGTGATGGCATTTAGAGTACAATCTTAAGTTTACTTAAAATATTTCAGATAATTATTTTTGGTAGTACTGTAGTTCAAAGCCGGTTTTAGGGGTTGTTTAGGCTACATAAGGTTCAGGCTAATACCCCTATAGTATACAGTACATTTAAAAATTAAAAGTTATCCGGGGTGCTGTAATTTATCCTTTGATGAATTCATTCATCTTCACCTATACATTCATTCAACTGCATAGGTGACAAAATATTGAAATGATAAACAACTGCTAGTACAGTACTGTACTTGATTCTTACAGCAACGGCCTCGAGTATTGCAGGTTGGCATTTGATCCCCAGTCCAGATGGCTTAGCACCATTCCTTACCTTCTTCCTATCTTGAAACGAATAAAAGGACAGTGTTGCAGTCATGCTGACTTAATACTTTCTATTAATAATTAACTTGCCTTATCCTCATGGGAAACTATATTAAAACATTTAATTAGTTTGAGATCTAGTGAAATAGGTACAATGAGCAGAGAAGACATTGAAGAAAGGCAACATACAATAATGTTGGTTAGTGATGTCAGTGGTCCAGGTTAGAGGATGTGGTGGCCACTTGTGGGGAAAAGTGGTTGGTGATGGGACATGCTTGACAAATGATAGATTCCTTTTGTCGATGTTGTTTACAAATGAATACATTTATTGTATTTTAATATTACCCCTTTTTTAAATTCCTAAATCCTCACTGCTCTAAGAGACTTCATTTTTTTTATAGACTTGCATTGAAGCTAATGCTGATGTCAAGACAACCGACGGCTACATCCTTCGTGTTTTCTGCATTGGCTTTACTGAAAAGGTTACAAGCCAAACCAGGAAGACTGCCTATGCCCAACACACACAAGTTAAGAACATCCGCAAGAAGATGGTGGACATCATCACACGTGCTGTGAACAGTAGTGAACTGAAGGAAGTGGTCAACAAGCTTATCCCCGACTCGATGGCTGATGATATCCGAAAAGCTTGTAACCTCATTTATCCCCTCAAGGAAGTACATATTCGTAAGGTACGGACCCCTTATTCTTAGTTTGTTTATACTGTGTAAATACCAGTAGATGATACCTTTTTTATTTGTAGTTGTTCTTCGTCTTTTGTAGACACGTGGGCTGTCGGCCATATATTCTTGGATATTATTATTTTTTATCCTAATTGGTAAAAATACACGGGTCAAGTCAAGCCTGGTCTCGGACCTGGCTTGGGGAGTAGAAGAACTCCCAGAATCCCATCAAGCGGGTATTAATAGCTAGAGGTCTAGCAAATGACATCCTCCAGAGAAATGGTGGGACAGTTAAGTAATGCAGGGTGACAGTAATTACCCCTGATAAAGAAACTATCTCACTATATCTTTAGGACCCTGGTGAATGAATTACTCCCACAGGATCCGACACTTGTGTTTTAGTTGGGCCCAGATTTGTGTGAACTTAACCTGGATATTAAATAGAGTACGTACTGCCAGTGACCTCATGTTTACATTTCCAGATAAATTATTCCAAAGTCCAGGTTGTCCTGTAACTTATAAAATGTAAGATATTAGTTATTTATGAGGTATACCAGTTGTTGAAGAAGAAAAAACTAGTGAATGCCCATGTACTGGTGGTTATTTGGGACAGTATTTGATATCAAAGTAGGATTTGCACATGACAGCTCCAATAGTTTTGAGAAACCCACAAGAAAAGTTCATAAACATGATGTCAGTGCTCATTTACTTTGTTTGCTTTAGCACTGCTACTAGAGAAACCATTTGTTTCTTGATATTTTAACCCTTCAACTGCATATGACAATCTGGGAAGTACGACGTAAATTTTATAAATCCCACCAGTGCACAGGGCTCTTGTCTTCTTCCTCAGGCCTCCAGTAAACAGATTTTCTTGAGAAAAAATGGGCACTCCTTGTGTGTGAGGAGCTCTGTACCGAGTGGTACACAGTGGCAGCTCATAGCACTGCAATATCATTTAATAATGATTGTCATAGAAGAATATATATAAAGATAAAACACAAAGCAGTAACTTAATGTTCAAAAGAGTATAATATTGTGCACATAATAGTGTTACTAATGTGTGTGTACTTACGTTCTACTCATTCTGTGATATATCAAACATTGATAACCCGATGCACTTGAAAACTTTGTAAAGGCATTAAAAATACCAAGAAAATATAATATTTTCAGTGTGTGTGTGTGCAGTTACAACTTCATGCAAAATATGAAGGGTTATGAACATTGGTAATTGGTACGAGCTTATTACACCTTCCAGAAATGTTCAGTGGTTCAAAATGGTACATTAAAATGTAGGTGGTTGTGTGTGCTCGCAATGTAATATCAGTTTTTTATTATTGTTAGAATGTTTAGAATTTATTAGCAACACACATTTGAGCACACTGATGTTCCACACATGTTCTTACATAAGTTTCTCAAATGGCACACTTAAATAATACTGCAAGAAAAGTAAATTAACATATCAGTGACATTGAAATAATGAGGAATGTATCTATGACAAAATCAGTAGGAGCCATCACATTAATATTATTCCATTGTGCATTGAGGTAATGTAAAAATATCTGCTGCAGCTCCTGGCCCAAACTGCATTATTTCTCTTACGGTCGTGCACAGTCTTGTTGAATGTCCCAACTTCCAGGACGAGTGTGTCTTGCTTTCCGACCGTCCCTCGCGGTCAATTGTCCCTATGCTACATTGCCTTTTGATAATTACTTGTGGACTGGTGGATTGGTAAATGTCTCCGCATTTGTTGTACGTTATTCCAAGGTAACGAGTCGTGCGCCTACTAATGTTGTTCTCAACTCCAACAATGAGAAGTTAGTGATATTTACATTTCTTCCCCCAGGTAAAGGTCCTGAAGAAGCCACGTTTTGATCTAGGGAAGCTGCTGGAGATGCATGGCGAGAGTGGAAAATCTGCCACAACCACTGGTGAGGATGTTGGTTCCAAGGTGGACCGTCCTGATAATTATGAACCTCCAGTTCAGTCCAAAGTTTAAATAAATGTAAGGATTGATTTATTGTATTATTCACCACCTCCATCCAACAGATCACTTAAGAAACCAGTATGTGTAAAAACATTGCACATTAATATTCACAGTACTGTAAAGTATTTTGACTAACTGGGATTGTAGAATTATTTTTTGTCTATTGAAATATACAGTAAGAATTTAAAATTATCTAGATTCTTCTGCATGATCTGGTGTAGTGGCTGCTCACTTTCACCACACACATGGCTGTATGCTTTTGTGCAACTGAATAATTGAAATTGCTATATTCTCCAATAATATAAATCGCTAAAACAATGATTGAAGTTTTTAAGTTATCCATTAATAAATGTAATTCAGCAACTAGCTTGCTATTGTGTGTAGGATGAGTACACAGTGGGGAGTCAGTTTTGGTGTAGAGTCCTTTGGTGACGAGGTTGGGAACCACTGATCTAGGTTGTTGATACCGTTTTCGGGGCTCAACTTTCCCACGGCCCGGTCCCCGGCCAGGCCTCTAATGATGTGGTGTAACAATTTTAAATACGTTTATGGTGAATCTAATGAATATTTTTGTATGTGCCAGAAACCTGGTAATATCCAAGGGGAGTTTAGTAGTGCCATTTTAATAGTAAATGGAAAAAATTAATAAATTTGTAGTCACCCAGGCTATTATAGTTAAGAAATAAAACACTGAGGTCTTATTTGATATAGATAAATTATTGCGGAAATATAGTTTTAAAGGTAATTTATAGATTATCTACTAGAGCAGGAATTTTCAACCCGTGTGCCGCGGGAGTTTGAGGGAAGGTAAACAAAAATGAAACATTCATTTTAGTAATCTTTTTGAAGTTCATGAACAATATACTGTATACAATGTTCTTAAAAATATAATGGTGTCTTAATTTCAATAGTATTAGTACTAAGAGTTGAAAAATATTGAAGATCTGTGCATGAGCTTTTTTTTGGCAGGGATAAGCCTGCGCGGGCCCTAAGCCTTTGGCTGACCCACTAAGTGTTGCTTGTTTCTGTTTTACTTGGGCGGAGTATGAGTATTTGACTAGCATACCAGTCGCTTCAGTAAGGTTTTGCCCCATGTATTTAACAACTGCTTTGTTGAATCCAAGTTGAAATCTTATTGGGTTTGTAACTGCACTGTGTAAACTGCCTTACGAATCACCTCTTCAGTTCCCCCATGTAAGTGTAAGAGCGGTTCCCCCCACCCACAAATCTGGCTAGGCTGGATTAAGACAAATTAGTTATACTGCACATAAGTGTAAATTTAATGAATAAAATACAAATGTTATTCCATCAAGTGATACGCTCAGGGAAAGGAAATTTGATTGCATTTGCCTACTAGGTTAATTTTGTCCTTGTAAACTTGGTGTATAAGCTGTGCCCTTATCTGGCAGATATTGTAGAGTACATTCAAATGGGTTTCAAACTAAAATTAAGAAATGGGCATTATAGCCTCACAGTATTTGATTAACAAGAGCTCAAATATTTAGAAACGTAATTTAAATGTGTATGTACCTGAAACATAACTTAAATGTGTGAATATACTGAGTATATATTTTTTAATGTACAAAGCAAAATAGATGTCAATGCATACACAAAACCTTAGTTTACAAAATGTGGTTTGTAACTTATCTATCTGGCAACATTTTAAGAACTGAGAAAAATATTTGTTTTCCGATAAATCTTGTCCTAGCGGTTAAATATATCCTCTTAGGATCTTACAGCAGCAACAGAAAGGTGCTTTTGGCACCAAGGGAGGTCAGGTAAGCGTGTCTTAAGGATTCGAGCTGAAATTTAGAAAGAGGAGTTATTACAAGCGTTATTACAAGTTATTATACACACGGTGCATTATAGTACATACACGGTGTGTGCTTGCCTAACTATGTGAATGTGAGTACATACACGGTGTGCTTGCCTAACTATGTGAATGTGAGTACATACACGGTGTGCTTGCCTAACTATGTGAATGTGAGTACATACACGATGTGTGCTTGCCTAACTATGTGAATGTGAGTACATACACGATGTGTGCTTGCCTAACTATGTGAATGTGAGTACATACACGGTGTGTGCTTGCCTAACTATGTGAATGTGAGTACATACACGGTGTGTGCTTGCCTAACTATGTGAATGTGAGTACATACACGGTGTGTGCTTGCCTAACTAACTATGTGAATGTGAGGTCTAGTGTTATGCCCAGCTAACCAGCCTTGTTAGACCTGCTGCATTTTATTTTAATTTTATTGGCATTCAAATTCATTGTTAAAAGTGGCCTAAGTAGTAGATGGAGGTCTTCCAAGACTTCTCTCTTTATTAAGTGCGTTTTACGCATTGACAACATGATAGGAGTATTTACTCATATTTATTCAATTTATTTGTATTCCCTTCAGTATTTTGTATATAAAGATTATATCTTCAGTTCCTTTTAGGATGAAAGATTTACTTCCCTTAACATATCTACAGAGTAACTACTATTTTTAAATATTGTGAATTCGTTTCTCAATAATTTTATTGTAATCATATCTACCCAAGCCTATAGAATACCATATTAGTTTTATGTACTGTATTCCTAAAATTTCGTTCTTTACAAATCTGAACTCAACAGTACGCTAACAACGAATTTAAACCAAATAAGAAAAGAAAATAAGTCACAGATATGAGAATTTAGGAATTGAAACCTGTTATATTTGAAAGGTAAAAATATCTTATGATTTCATCCACAATCATGTTAGACACTGGCAGATTGTATATCTTTTTATACTAGGTTTCCATTTTAGACTACAGAAGAATACTCAATGCTGACTTCTTATCAGCGTTTTAAAATAAAGATAAAGGTAATGCAAGCATGTTATGTCAAGTAACTTAGTAGTTGCTGAGTTTGCTAGCCGATTTGGTTTATGTATTAGATAACCAAATTATGCCAAGTTTGAGCATCACATGATATAGAAGTCAAAGTTGAACTCTACTCAGACTTTGGCTCATAGAACTACAGTCATTCACATCCATTTCATGTCAGAATTTTTTTGCCTATCACTCTTTAGTTAAGACTAACAAAAATATTGTACCAAACTGCGAGTCTAAGTAACGGCTACACTATTATCTTATACCAAATAAATATAATAAATGTTGTAAAAGGGTTCTTAAAATCGACTATAGTAAAATACCAATATTTACCGTTGGCGCTGGCCATGTTGTCTGTTCTAGGAGGGCCGTGCTCCAGGAAGCTCACTTTCACATGTGGGTGCTCCAAATACATACACTCCTGGTATTTGTGTTACAGGTACCTGTGTGAGTGTTCCAGGTAGCTGTACTCCCGATGTGGGTGTTCCAGGTACCTGTGCTTCCGATGTGGGTGTTCCAGGTACCTGTGCTTCCGATGTTGTTGTTCCAGGTACCTGCGCTTCCGATGTGGATGTTCCAGGTACCTGTGCTTCCGATGTGGATGTTCCAGGTACCTGTGCTTCCGATGCTGATGTTCCAGGTACCTGTGCTTCCGATGTTGATGTTCCAGGTACCTGTGCTTCCGATGTTGTTGTTCCAGGTACCTGTGCTTCCGATGCTGATGTTCCAGGTACCTGTGCTTCCGATGCTGATGTTCCAGGTACCTGTGCTTCCGATGCTGATGTTCCAGGTACCTGTGCTTCCGATGCTGATGTTCCAGGTACCTGTGCTCCCGATGTTGTTGTTCCAGGTACCTGTGCTTCCAATGTTGTTGTTCCAGGTACCTGTGCTTCCGATGCTGATGTTCCAGGTACCTGTGCTTCCGATGCTGATGTTCCAGGTACCTGTGCTTCCGATGTTGATGTTCCAGGTACCTGTGCTCCCGATGCTGATGTTCCAGGTACCTGTGCTTCCGATGCTGATGTTCCAGGTACCTGTGCTTCCGATGCTGATGTTCCAGGTACCTGTGCTTCCGATGCTGATGTTCCAGGTACCTGTGCTTCCGATGTTGATGTTCCAGGTACCTGTGCTTCCGATGCTGATGTTCCAGGTACCTGTGCTTCCGATACTGATGTTCCAGGTACCTGTGCTTCCGATGTTGATGTTCCAGGTACCTGTGCTTCCGATGTTGATGTTCCATGTACCTGTGCTCCCGATGTGGATGTTCCAGGTACTTGTGCTTCCGATGTGGATGTTCCAGGTACCTGTGCTTCCGATGTTGATGTTCCAGGTACCTGTGCTCCCGATGTGGATGTTCCAGGTACCTGTGCTTCCGATGTGGATGTTCCAGGTACCTGTGCTTCCGATGTGGATGTTCCAGGTACCTGTGCTTCCGATGTGGATGTTCCAGGTACCTGTGCTTCATGTACATATGCTCTTGGTAGTTGTACTACTAATGTGTATGCCTCAGGCATTTGTTCTCTTGATGACCGTGCTCTATAAACATATGTTTCAGATATTTTGGGTTTCGATGCATGGGTTTCAGATGTGTGTTCTCTCGGTCCCTGTGACTCCGAATACTTCTGTTCGCCTTTAGAAGAAGCTTTGCAACTCCCCTGCACAGGTAACCGAATTTTGGTGCCTCCACCGAGAACATTCCTCCTGGCGGTCTCTCGATCGAGAGTAATCGGTATATCTAATGTTCTTGAATGAACTTTTACACAATCAAGCCATTGTATACCAGTATAGCAATTCATCTGGAACGAAGCAGGGCCCACCTTTCTATTGGCCTTAATGCCACAGTAGCTAAGGTGACGACCGGTGTTGATAGGACATCCAATTAACTTACCGTGAATCAGACAGTAGGCTATGTAGGCTTCCTTTAGAGCTTTTTGACAAATATAATACTTTTTCCTCATCTTTGATGCTGTCTTTCTAACGGTGAATTTATTCAAGAACTCTATAAAGCTGTCCTTTCCTACGTAGTTACGTGGGTAATCTGTGTACTCTCTCCTGGCTTTTCGACTAAAGGATCGTTGAGCGGAGGGATTAATGTCCTGCTTAGTGGTTGGTTTACTATCCGAGGGTTGACTGGCTGGTTTACTAACCGAGGGTGCGGGGGCTTGCCCGGTGGCTTGACCGCTGTCAGGGAGGTCTATATTTTGTTCAGTGTCAAAGAGTCCTATGTCAAAGTTATATAAATAGTCGTTTCCTTCGGTGATAAATGGATCGCTGAGAGAGGGTATGCTTGCTTGCCTGCTGACAGTTGACTCATAATGTTCGCTGACAGTGAACCCATCAGCTTCTTTGCTATGAGTGGACCCACCATCTTCACTGACGGTGGACCATTCATCTCCGCTGACAGTACAGCAATCAGCTTCTTCGCTAACAATGGTCCCGCTATCTTCGCTGACGGAGGACCGAACAACGCTAACACTCGTCCCAGCGTCGCTTACGGAAGACCCATCAGCGTCTTCGCTGATAGCGAACCAATCAGAGTCTTCGCTGATAATGGACACATCAGCGTCTTCGCTGATAGTGGACCAATCAGAGTCTTCGCTGATAGTGGATCTATCAGCGTCTTCGCTGATAGCGAACCAATCAGCGTCTTCGCTGTTAATGGACCCATCAGCGTCTTCGCTGATAGTGGACCAATCAGTGTCTTTCCTGATAGTGAACCAATCAGTGTCTTCCCTGATAGCAAACCAATCAGCGTCATCGCTGATAATGGACCAATCAGGGTCTCCGCTGAAAGGGTACCCACCAACGGCTTCGCTGACTTTTCCACTTGTGTTTCGCTCCCAGTCAATGAGTTCTTTGTCAAATTCAAATCTGACGTCGTATCTTTCGTTATAAAACAACTCTCTAGGAAACAGTCCTCTGGGAGGTTTGCGGGCTTGTCCGCTAACACTGGGTACGTTGACCTGTTCCTTAACACTGGGTATGTTGTCTTGTCCACTAACACTGGGTATGTTGTCTTGTCCAATAACACTGGGCACGTTGTCTTGTCCACTAACACACGGTATGTTGTCTTGTCCAATAACACTGGTCACGTTGTCTTGTCCAATAACACTGGGCATGTTGTCTTGTCCACTAACACTGGGTATGTTGTCTTGTCCAATAACACTGGGCATGTTGTCTTGTTCAATAACACTGGGTATGTTGCCTTCTCCAATAACACTGGGCACGTTGTCTTGTCCAATAACACTGGGCATGTTGTCTTGTCCACTAACACTGGGTATGTTGTCTTGTCCACTAACACTGGGTATGTTGTCTTGTCCAATAACACTCGGCATGTTGTCTTGTTCAATAACACTGGGTATGTTGCCTTGTCCAATAACACTGGGTATGTTGTCTTGTCCAATAACACTCGGCATGTTGTCTTGTTCAATAACACTGGGTATGTTGCCTTGTCCAATAACACTGGGCATGTTGTCTTGACCACTAACACTGGGTATGTTGTCTTGTCCAATAACACTCGGCATGTTGCCTTGTCCAATAACACTGGGTATGTTGTCTTGTCCAATAACACTGGGCATGTTGTCTTGTCCAATAACACTGGGCATGTTGTCTTGTCCAATAACACTGGGCATGTTGTCTTGTCCAATAACACTGGGCATGTTGTCTTGTCCAATAACACTTGGCATGTTGTCTTGACCAATAACACTGGGTATGTTGCCTTGTCCAATAACACTGGGCATGTTGTCTTGTCCAATAACACTGGGCATGTTGTCTTGTCCAATAACACTGGGCATGTTGTCTTGACCAATAACACTGGGTATGTTGACTTGTCCACTAAAACTGGGCATGTTGGCTTGTCCAATAACACTGGGTATGTTGACTTCTCCACTAAAACTGGGCATGTTGTCTTGTCCAATAACACTGGGCATGTTGTCTTGTCCAATAACACTGGATATGTTGACCTGACCAATAACACTGGGTATGTTGACTTGTCCAATAAAACTGGGTAAGTTGACCTGTCCAATAACACAGGGTATGTTGACTTCTCCGCTAAAACTGGGCATGTTGTCTTGTCCAATAACACTGGGCATGTTGTCTTGTCCACTAACACTGGGTATGTTGTCTTGTCCAATAACACTGGGCATGTTGTCTTGACCAATAACACTGGGTATGTTGACTTGTCCACAAAAACTGGCTATGTTGACTTGTCCAATAACACTGGGTATGTTGACTTGTCCAATAAAACTGGGTATGTTGACCTGTCCAATAACACGGGGTATGTTGTCTTGTCCACTAAAACTGGGCATGTTGTCTTGTCCACTAAAACTGGGCATGTTGTCTTGCCCAATAACACTGGGCATGTTGTCTTGACCAATAACACTGGGTATGTTGACTTGTCCACTAAAACTGGCTATGTTGACTTGTCCAATAAAACTGGGTATGTTGACCTGTCCAATAACACTGGGTATGTTGACCTGACCAATAACACTGGGTATGTTGTCTTGTCCACTAAAACTGGGCATGTTGTCTTGTCCAATAATACTGGGCATGCTGTCTTGACCAATAACACTGGGTATGTTGTCTTGTCCAATAACGCTGGGCATGTTGTCTTGTTCACTAAAACTGGGTATGTTGACTTCTCCAATAACACTGGGTATGTTGTCTTGTCCACTAAAACTGGGAATGTTGTCTTGTTCACTAAAACTGGGCATGTTGTCTTGTCCAATAACACTGGGCATGTTGACTTCTCCACTAAAACTGGATATGTTGACCTGACCAATAACACTGGGTATGTTGACTTCTCCACTAAAACTGGATATGTTGACCTGACCAATAACACTGGGTATGTTGACTTCTCCACTAAAACTGGGTATGTTGACCTGACCAATAACACTGGGTATGTTGACTTCTCCACTAAAACTGGATATGTTGACCTGACCAATAACACTGGGTATGTTGACTTGTTCACTAAAACTGGGCATGTTGTCTTGTCCAATAACACTGGGTATGTTGACTTGTCCACTAACACTGGGCATGTTGTCTTGACCAATAACACTGGGTATGTTGTCTTGTCCAATAACACCGGGTATGTTGTCTTGACCACTAACACTGCGCATGTTGTCTTGACCAATAACCCTGGGCATGTTGTCTTGACCAATTACACTGGACATGTTGTCTTTGTCTTGACCAATAACCCTGGGCATGTTGTCTTGTCCAATAACACTGGGCATGTTGTCTTGTCCAATAACACTGGGCATGTTGTCTTGACCACAAACACTGGGCATGTTGTCTTGTCCAATAACACTGGGCATGTTGTCTTGACCAATAACACTGGGCATGTTGTCTTGACCAGTAACACTAGGCATGTTGTCTTGCCCGCTAACACTGGGCATGTTGTCTTGACGAATTACACTGGACATGTTGTCTTTGTCTTGACCAATAACCCTGGGCATGTTGTCTTGTCCAATAACACTGGGCATGTTGTCTTGACCACAAACACTGGGCATGTTGTCTTGTCCAATAACACTGGGCATGTTGTCTTGTCCAATAACACTGGGCATGTTGTCTTGTCCAATAACACTGGGCATGTTGTCTTGTCCAATAACACTGGGCATGTTGTCTTGTCCAATAACACTGGGCATGTTGACTTGTCCAATAACACTGGGCATGTTGTCTTGACCACTAACACTGGGCATGTTGTCTTGTCCAATAACACTGGGCATGTTGACTTGTCCAATAACACTGGGCATGTTGTCTTGCCCACTAACACTGGGCATGTTGTCTTGACCAATAACACTGGGCATGTTGTCTTGCCCACTAACACTGGGCATGTTGTTTTGACCAATGACACTGGGCATGTTGTCTTGCCCACTAACACTGGGCATGTTGTCTTGCCCACTAACACTGGGCATGTTGTCTTGCCCACTAACACTGGGTATGTTGTCTTGACCAATAACACTGGACATGTTGTCTTGCCCACTAACACCGGGCATGCTGGGGGTGTCCAGGAGAGAGAGAGAGCTCGACGTCCGTCCCCCAGCTGACGAAGAGATACACTGACTGTGTTTGAAATTGTTGTGACCTAGTTTTAGCTTTTAGAAAATATGATGTTTTGAAAAGCAAACAATATCAACAAAGCACAATATTTTCTTAAAATAACTCTAGTCGTTTTACTGCCTTATTACTCGAAGTAAATAAGCTGCTAATAAGCGTGTATAGGAATCTTTTACACCTGAAGGATATATATAATGCGTCTATCAAGAACCATAAACTGGTCTCCTCAGTTCCAATAATATTAATATTATATTAGGCTATAAAGTGCACTTTTCTTTATATATTTTATAATGCTATAATAAAGACGACATAATCCTCATACGAAATATATGAGTGTTTAAAAGATATATGTGTCATATTGGGCCTCAGAATAGCGTGTATTAGGCCTCAGAGTGATAGATTAGTTTAGGTTTTATTACTAATGTAAATACAAAACCTTTTCCGATTTTCTTAAGTTTAATAGTAACCAATTCTGCTTTCTAATTGTCCATTACGTCAATATATGTACGATGATGCACGTAGTAATACATTCTATATGTAACGTTTTGAGTTAAAATGGCAGGTGTTTGAGTGAATGTGGCAGATGTGTGAGTGAATGTGGCAGGTGTTTGAGTGAATGTGGCAGGTGTTTGAGTACATCCATATTCCTATTATCACCGTAAACAAAACATTAATAACATTATATATATATATATATATATATATATATATATATATATATATATATATATATATATGTGTGTATATATATATATATATATATATATATATATATATATATATATATATATATATATATATATTAACTATTAAACTTAACTAAAGAGGGTAGACGAGAATCGCTCATATTCTACTAGGCTTTGCAAAATATATTATTTTAAGCCTGTGATTTCTTTAATAATATCAGCAAAATTTGCAAATAAAAATACCCAGTATATAGTAAATAAAATATTAAAAAATCCAATTCCCTTCACAAATTTGTACAATTGTGATTTATTATCTATCTAGATAATAATTATCTAGATAATTAGATAATACATAAGTAGCAACCAGTTATCATGGCGAAAATATAACCACGCTCTCTAAGTTATCAGAACTATTCTAACCTCTGCTATCGTCATGATAGCCACACGGGTATTCAACACATCTATACTATGAAGAGCATGACATAGCATGCAGATGTTGAGTCATTATAACGTGGGTGAAGATGGCGACCAAATCACTCATCACAGGATGAGGAAACGATGATGTTTTGGTCCGTCCTGGACCTCATACTCATCCTGTGAGTGGTGGTTTATTGTGCACTCTGTACTCATCCTGTGAGTGGTAGTTTATTGTGCACTCTGTACTCATCCTGTGAGTGGTGGTTTATTGTGCACTCTGTACTCATCCTGTGAGTGGTAGTTTATTGTGCACTCTGTACTCATCCTGTGAGTGGTGGTTTATTGTGCACTCTGTACTCATCCTGAGAGTGGTGGTTTATTGTGCACTCTGTACTCATCCTGTGAGTGGTGGTTAATTGTGCACTCTGTACTCATCCTGTGAGTGGTAGTTTATTGTGCACTCTGTACTCATCCTGAGAGTGGTAGTTTATTGTGCACTCTGTACTCATCCTGTGAGTGGTAGTTTATTGTGCACTCTGTACTCATCCTGAGAGTGGTAGTTTATTGTGCACTCTGTACCCATCCTGTGAGTGGTAGTTTATTGTGCACTCTGTACTCATCCTGAGAGTGGTAGTTTATTGTGCACCTCATACTCATCCTGTGAGTGGTAGTTTATTGTGCACTCTGTACTCATCCTGTGAGTGGTAGTTTATTGTGCACCTCATACTCATCCTGTGAGTGGTAGTTTATTGTGCACTCTGTACTCATCCTGAGAGTGGTAGTTTATTGTGCACTCTGTACTCATCCTGTGAACGGTAGTGGAAAGGGTTACAGAGGCACATAATGGGCTCAGGGACTGAACCCCACAACTCATTTAGCTAAGCATGTTACAATCTTGATGAGCTAGTTACGAAATTCAATGCACATCGTCACATCATCAATGGGCTCGAGACCGACCACATGTTAGTAAATCATTTTGGTAATATTTAACATATTTTTCAATATTAGATATTGAAGAATAAATGAAAAATTGGTGTTTATAATTTTCGGCTCCACAGCTGAAACTTAGATAAATTTTTATCTTCTGAATAATTTACAATGGATATAGTGACAGAATTTCAGATTATAATTAGCAATGGAATACGAATATTTTAGACTTATTCTTAATTGCAGAGACATAATCATGGTGTCTTAATCATTTTCCAAGAGAAGTGAACCTTGATATGAGAAGGAAAGAATGCTAGACATTAGTTTATAAGGATATCTTTAGTACTAATACTATGTAGACAAGGATGGAAAAATTATGGATGTAACATCCGTCAAAAATGCAGAAAGTTCATTTCATTACACTCAAATAACCAAATAGTAGTGCTCGGGTTAGTTGCCTCCTAGAAAAATATTTTAAATATAAAAGGAAGTCAGAATTTTATGTAAATACTTTGAAAATTAAAAGAATGTTATTCTTTTGTTTACTAATTCCACATAACGTTTTAATAAAATTTATTACTGCATTTTATAATTTTGTAATTTGTATTAATAGTATATAAGTTTTATATTAAAGTTCTGTTAATCGTAGAGCGAATTATGATCAACTGTATCAACGCTGCCTTAATCGACTGAGCTACGACATGGTCAAAAGAGTTGAAACCAGTAGTTCTACTGCCCTTGGATCCTGCAGCCTCTCCGAGACATAAACCTGCATGGGGGAGTTGTGTAAAACCCTGGTTTGTGTCTCAGAAAGGCTGCAGGATCCAAGTAAGGGCAGTAGAACGTCTGGTTTCTTTTGACCATGTCGTAGCTCAGTCGATTAAGGCAGCAACAGGGATGATCTCGGACGCAGGTTCGAATCCTCGTCACGGCCCTTGTGGATTTGTTCATTGATACATCACGTTATTGTGATTTCTGTGTGTAAATCAAAGCAAAAAACCTAGTTTGTATAAAATAATTTAAAGTTAAAATACTTGGTATCAGTATAAAATAAATTCAGAACTTTTGGCTCTTAAATTCAACAAATAAGAAATATAAGTATATCTAAAATGTGTTTAATCAGTTTATGTTCGAGTTTAGAGTAGTCGACCAGCAACATCTCTCCGACGCTTACATCTATAAAAGAAAATGAAAATTGCAGATGGAGATTATATTGTTTGACTTAGATATGGTTTATTAGTATAGCCTTTATGCTTTTTCAAAAGTGTTTTATGATTTATCATTGAATTTAGCTAATCGAATAACGCGCATGTTATCAATGCATCATTGAGTTTTTTTTTATATCACAATTGTTGAGCCACTGAGATTAATAAACATAGTCATTTTTTTTTGGTATTAGCAAAATTAGGTCTACACAGCAAAGTGTTACTACACCACTCTATGAGAGATGTTACAGTCTATATTAAGAGCAAGTTATTATATTTACATACTTTTAGATATGTTTTTGGTCATAATTGACAATTATTTACCTTTTTTAATAATTAACAGTGATAGGAATATTCCTCCGTAACCCTTCCCACTACTGCCAACAGGATGGGTATGGGGTCGGAACGGGTTGGGGGTACAGACTAAATGAACTAAGCTAAAAAAAAATCTCAGCAATATACTGCTACCCTCTTTACCTGGAGGCCATTCCATCCATCTTGTTGTGTTGGGAGAATTTATGTCGGTTGTGTGTGAGGTGTTGGTGTGTTTTGAGGTGTGTTGATCTGGTAGAGTTGGTCACTGTGTGAAGCCTGAGGATGGTGTTTACATCCAGGGATGCCAGATTGGGCTACAAGTAGCGAATTGGGCTACTTTTCAGAGCCCCGCGCTCCCAAATTTTTAATTTCGCTACTTGCGACTTTTTGGGCTACTTTAAAAACAAGTTGGGCTATTGATGTTAAGAAACTCAATGATGATTTTTATGCTTTTTATAATGTCATGTGTAGAAATCACAGCCGCGTCCAACAGCTTGATTGAATAGACCACTTACCGCAGGAGGCCAGGTCAGAGACCGACCCCCTGGGGACGTTGATCCTAGGAACTTCCCAAAGAAAAAGTAACCACAAGGCAAGATAATCCTCCCCAGGGGCCATAGATTTCCCAACCTTAATTTGCCATTAATACTTCATCCCGGGTACTGTCTATGTTAAGTGACCTCCCACTGTTGCCTACTGTAAGTATTAGGTTTCTCTTTAGGTGTTTCCAAGAATCAAATGACTGTCGTTAGAGCGGATTAGCATACAGTGAACTTGGCAGCTTCATCTGTGCTTGCATTGTTAGTGTGGCTCTGACCTCCAGAAGGATAGTTCGACACAAGTTACCGCATATAGAAAAGAAGTTACCGCAATAACAGCACCGCTGTTACTTTTAGAATTTGCTTAAGTGTTAAAATAAAGAAGTGAAAAATGGGGAAGTAGTCTAAATACCAGAAAGCGTTTCACATGTCCTGGCTTAAGGATCCCGTGTTTGAAAAGTGGTTGGCTGAAGTGAAAGAAGATGGAAATAAGGCATATTGTAAAGTTTGTAGAACTGAGATAAGAGCTCGTAGAAGTGGTTTAAAGAAACACAGTGAAACATTAAAACACAGACAAAATATATCGGAGGTAAGTCATCAGCAGATGAGCATCAAGTCTGTTCTATCAAAGAAGGAAGATAAATTTACTAAATTTGAATGTCGTCTGTCTGTATGTACTGTCGCTATCTAGAAATCTAACAATATGTTTGTAACTCATCTTGTATGTATGTACTTTTACCTGAATAAACATTTGATTTGATTCGATTTGATTAAACAAAAAATTGGGCTACTCTACTTGCAAATTCGCTACTTTTTGACCATCAGCTCGCTACTTTTAGCAATTTGGATCTGGCAACCCTGTGTTTACTTCTGAGGTTAGTGGAACACCGGAGCTGGACGTGGGAGGACGCGCACGCTCCTGGAAGATAAGGCTGTTATTTTCAGTTGATTATTAGCTATTGTCTGGTTTTTCATTCAGTGATTAGGTTGATTTATACGTAAATATATAGTGAGCATTGTGTTACATTTGTAATGACAGTACCACTTGGTTAATTCTGCCACCACCTGAACCCTCAGGCCTATAAGAGTGGTTTTTCTTAATAATAATAATTGTCAGTGGTTTCTTATTGTATTATACAGCAAGTGATTTCAAGATTAATATTTGTGGTAAGTATTTAGTAGTTTTGATTCAGTTATATTGAAATAAACTGGTAGCTTTTTAAACTGTTTCCGTTTGAACTTAAGAGTAACTCTAGCTTGGGGTTAAGTTTATTAAGGAAAAGACTATAGGGAACACGATAACTATGACCCTATATAGATCACTTATAACACTAACCTATCTTAGGCCAATATACACAATTATAATAATTCGTTTATATAAAATTAGAGAAAATAGTTATTTAGATTGCACAGCACGTTAAGATTGACGAATGCTTGTTTGGGTCAACAAGCAGGTCAGGTCAGGTCAGTTAGGAGACGAGCAAAGTCTGAAGATGAGTTGTGTCAAGAGGTCAAGTGCAGCACAAGTTTATTATCTTAATAACCTGAAAAGAATGTCCAACATTTTTTTGCCCGAAACGCATTGCGTAATAGTGGCTTTAGGCATTGTATGTACTAGCTCTATCTATATATCAATCCATTAATGTAACATCACTTGTATGTATATACCTTACCTGAATAAACATCTGAATCTGAATCTGAATCTGAATTTGGGATGAGTTCTTGACAGTTACATATATGAGGCTGTTTGGATGGAGACCGACGACACGGGAGACATCTCCCGTCACGCAGGGTGCAGTCACACCTCCACAGATCTCCAGTATCAGCTCTCGATACTGGTAATGGCTCAAAAGGGCCACCACTTACGGGATATTCATGCCCGTGCCACCTTTTGGGTGGCTTAATCTTCATCAATCGAGACCGACGAAGTATTCGGGATATAATTCACTGTGTCGGGGGGACAGGAAGCCAGAGTGTATTCATACACGTTAGGCTTTTATGCAGTCTCCGTGGCGACGCTCGCCTGGCGTTTCGCGAGCGCTTTGTCCTGGGTTCATATCCTGGCCGGGGAGGATTTACTAGGCGTCAATCCTTGGCTGTAGCCCCTGTTTACCCAACAGTTAAATGTTGGGTAATACTTGGTTGTTAAACGATTAGGCGGGTCGTTTTCCGGGAACATAGGATTAATTAAGGACTTGCCCGAAACGCTACGCGTGCTGGTGGCTGTATAACAGTGTAACAACTCTTGTATATATAATAAAAAACAAAATAAATAAAAATATCTAGGTCCTCTCCTCCCTCCCTCCCCCCCCAGCGGTGTCGAATTACTGACCCCGTCCAGAATGCAACCCCGCAACAAGCGGACTAACTCTTGGATACCTACTTGCTACTAGGTGAGCGGAGGCATTAGGCAAAAAGAAATGTGGCCAACCATTTCTGTCCCGTTCGGATTCGAACTTGGAATTCATGATTGTGTATCGAGAACAAACCCAACTGTACTACCGAGACTCTTTAACGAAGGGCTGCAGTTCGAAGTTTTCATTTCGATATTATGGACTCTACATCCGTCAAAAATATTAGAAACATTTCAAATTACTCGAAAATTAATTACCTATGGTTTCTTATTTTTTATCATTTACATCAAAATTTCAGAAGTTATCAGAATTTTATGTAATTTAAAAAACTTTTATTATCTTATACTAATTATTATGAAGATTTTTTACTTAATTGATAATTTAAAAATTTATTTTATTGAAAAATATTTCTTTTAAGATTTTTTGATTGTCAAGCAGACTATTCCTTTTTTGACCGAGCTTAATTTTGTCCTTGTATGGAATAAGGCTTTGATATTAATTCGGTTTGTCGAGGACAGAAAGCCTGTAGTACTCCTGAGGTACCTATTTACTTCTAGGTGAACAGAGGCATTCGGTGAAAGAAACGTGTCCAGTCATTTCTGTCCTGGCCGGAAATCTGAATCCAGAATCCTTGATTGTGGGATCCACTGAAGCCGAACTAGGCTTCAGTGGAAGCCTCGGAAATCTTCGTGGATTCAGCAGAACCCCAGGTTGCAATTCTATTGACCATGTCGTGGCCTAGTTGTCTAGAGCGTGTCTGGGAATACCCAGCGCATAGTTTCGAATCCTCATCACGGCTCCTGTGAATTTTCTCAACTCTAATTAAATTAATGAAGATTAAACCACCCAAGAGGTGGTACGGGCATGAATAGCCCGTAAAGGTCTCAACTCTCTTGTTGTTTTAAAGTCAGCTCCTGGGAACAAAAAGCTCCAACTAGGACGGTGAGCCCGTAGTGGACTTACCTGGCACAGGAGCGGGGCTGTAACTGCTCACCTCTCTGCTTCCTATTGCTTAAGTACTTCCTTATCCGCTGGAGCACCCCCTACCATTTAACTCTTGCCTGTTTCTCTAACTTAAGCACCAGCCTCTTATGGGGTACTGTCAAAGGCTTTCCTACAGTCCAAGAAAATGCAGTCTGCCCACTCTTCTTTTTCTTTCGTATTCTTTCTCACCTGGTCGAAGAACACACCTGGACGTGTGGCTATTCTTGCATGCTTGTGTGATGATAGATGTAACTGCTAGTGTAGATTTCACTTTCTCAGATGTATAAAGTTTTGATGAGGTTCGTAGTGTATTATTGCTCTCAAACTGTTTATAGGTAATCCAAAGTTATGATTAACTCACTTGAAGATAGATTCTTATCTAGCACGTCAGCTCTATCATAGATTCGGAGGCCAACATCCACCGTGGAGATGTAGTCCACATGAAATATGTGGACTACATCACCAACAATAATTTTGTTGTATTTGTGTCGAGCTACAGACACGACTGTTAAGTTTATCATGCCCGAAACGCTTTGCGTAATAGTGGCTTTAGGCATTGTATGTACTAGCTCTACCTATAAGTCAAACAATCCTTGTAAATATTTATTGTATGTATGTACCTTACCTAAATAAAATTGTATTGTATTGTATTGTATTGTTGTATTGTATTGTATAATTGTGTCTTAAAGAGTTGAGCGCAATTAAGGATGATAAAGAATCACTTACAATTAATGTGTCTAGCGAAGTGGGACGTGAAACACCCCCCCCCCCCCACACACACACTGGGAGTACCCGGGAAGTGGGTTGCAGTGTTGCATCCTTCCAGAGAGATTTTCCCGCTGAGTATGTATAGAACTTTGTAACCCAGGTCCCGTCCGTGGTCGATCACTACACTTCTTCGGTCGTTCTTCACTCTCACAATCATTTAACTCGCTACACACAGTTTTCCGTTTGTTTCTCCTGATCATCACTAAGGCCTGGAATCGTCTTGTCCATCGAAGTCACTGGATCACAAGTTCACAACTTCATAGAGCGCTGCAAGACGCGCCCTTCTTCCACTACGGCTGTAACGTCAATCCCTGTGCAGTCTTGTTGCATCTGTCTGGTGAGATGTTCTACTAGAGATTTGTGAAAAATTAAAGACCTTAGTCCTGTCATGCGTCGATCATGGATATTTTTTTCAGTTGTTTGTCGTCCCGACTACTCTCACTGTCGCTTCTTACCCATGTGTAAGAAATAAAGAAAAAAATCTTACCGGTTTTTCTATTCATTACTACCTGAAATGACCTGGAGTCGTGTTGTGTCATCCTCTCTCTCACACTCTGTACACATAATAGATGTTCGCTCCATTTCCTTGATAAGCCCGAGTACTGGTTCGCACAAGTTCAATATGCAACAGAAAACTTCACTCTTGAAGGATTCGAACCCAGACAATCCTTGCCCAACTGAGATGTTCCACTGTCCCTGCCTCCCTCTAAACACAGTAATTTAGTGATCCACAGCGCTCTTGTCATATAGATTGTCAACTACACTGGTGGAAAGTTCATCGTCTGTCCTGATAAACTTCAAACACTTAAGTACAGGAAAACTTTAAATAATTAACAATTATAGAAGCCTCTCAATTATAGGTATAAATACTTATGGATGAAATATCCAGTAAAAAAATGTTTTAAATTATATTTTTGATTTATGTAAAAAGATATTACGATTGGGTATTTAATAGAAATAATAAAAGATTTAACAAAGACCTGAACATTTTATGCAATACTTTGTTACATTTAAAAAAATATTTATTTTAATATTATTAAAAACAAATATAAAATTTACAAAGCTTTTATTTATGGATATATTTATATATATATTACGTTGTAAACAACATCTGAAAAATGTAAGTTTAACATAATTATTACAGATTCTTGTTATTTAGTTTAGAGCAGTTTACCAGAAAATTTGTCGGGGTATGGGGGTAGGGGGGTGAATGAAGAAAGAAAACGAAAAATAGTAAGGGACACTATTTTTTATTTATATATCTAACCTTCCGTCTGTAAACTGGACGAAGAGATGCGATGTTCAAACATTCTCGATATTTACAGTCATTACTCTCAATGGTATCTTATCTTGAGGTTATCTTGAGATGATTTCGGGGCTTTAGTGTCCCAGCGGCCCGGTCCTCGACCAGGCCTTCACCCCCAGGAAGCAGCCCGTGACAGATGGCTAACACCCAGGTACCTATTTTACTGCTAGGTAACAGGGGCATAGGGTGAAAGAAACTCTGCCCAATGTTTCTCGCCGGCGCCTGGGATCGAACCCAGGACCACAGGATCACAAGTCCAGCGTGCTGTCCGCTCGGCCGACCGGCTCCCAACTAACAGCTTTTACATATATAAAACAGCTTATCCTCCATTAATGATAGTACTTACTATCATAAGATGGTACTTAAGTTGGCTGGCGGTTTTCTTGTTTTTTGAAGTAAATTGTTCTGTCTACTATGTAGTGAATCAACCAACACCTGTACCTCCTATTAGATTGTGTTACAGGAACTTCTTTTCCACGGCTTATAAAACAGAGGAAAGAGTCCTGAAAGATAATATTGGTAGGAACGTTATCCCCACAGACACAAATCAGAAGATACAAGTCACAATGTACTACAAAAATAAGAAGACCGCCAGCTTACTTATGAAGAACTCTCCAGACACCAATCAGAACGCCTTAAAAGAGGCCAACGTCGTCTATGCCTTCACATACCCACTTGGGGACTATCAGCCCTAAAGATCTCAGTATATAGACAAGACAACAACGTCTCTCTCTAGGGAATTAACAATGCACAAACAACAGGGCTCCATCAAGGAGCATATAATCTCCTCACACAACCAGACCATCACCAGACATCTTAACAAGCAACACTGAAATTATCGACAGGTATAACGACAACAGAAGACTCGACATGAGCGAGGCCCTACACATCAAAAAGTCAACACCAGCAATCAACAACCAGTTAACACATAATTACATTCTACCCACTTCAAGACCCCGAACCAACACAGAGACGGTAGAAGCAAGAACATAAGCTGCTTATGTTCATACATGTAATAGCCTCATTAATATCCATTATATTTCATCCACTTGTTCATCTCAATCACGTCCTATACCACCTCACCCCAAGCGAATATAAGCCTCTGCGACAGCATGGTAAATTTGTCTTTTAAAATGTAAGGAGTGTACAACAGTTACTGTTGTAACATGTCACCTCACCCAAATGCAGGTATAAAAAATCGAAGCTGTTTTAAACTCTGTTCAGTTATAGTTGTGTGTGTGTGTAAGCTAAAGTCTTTGAAAATGTAATAAGTTTTACGAAACGCGTTCAAGTGTCGCGTCAGACTAGAAATAAAAATGAATTTTGGAGAATTGATTTTTCAGTTACCATCAACAGTGAAAAAGAATATTAGAAACATTGAGAAAATTCGTGTTAGAATTATTAATCTTACTTTTTCGGTCATATTTAATAATATATGTCTACAGGAAAAACTGCTACCAATATATATATATATATATATATATATATATATATATATATATATATATATATATATATATATATATATATATATATATATATATGCAAACAAGCCTGAATGGTCCCCAGGACTATATACAACTGAAAACTCACACCCCAGAAGTGACTCGAACCCATACTCCCACAACTGGTATGTACAGGGACGCCTTAATCCGCTTGACCATCACGACCGGACAATAAGGAAGTGATAGCCGAGGCTATTTGAACCACTTCCCCGCCGGCACTCGGATGGTAATCTTGGGCATAGCATTTTATCAAATCACCTCATTCTTTGGGGCACACGTGAGGAACACAAATGCAAACAAGCCTGAATGGTCCCCAGGACTATATACAACTGAAAACTCACACCCCAGAAGTGACTCGAACCCATACTCCCACAACTGGTATGTACAGGGACGCCTTAATCCGCTTGACCATCAAAAAGTGGTTCAAATAGCCTCGGCTATCACTTCCTTATTGTCCGGTCGTGATGGTCAAGCGGATTAAGGCGTCCCTGTACATACCAGTTGTGGGAGTATGGGTTCGAGTCACTTCTGGGGTGTGAGTTTTCAGTTGTATATAGTCCTGGGGACCATTCAGGCTTGTTTGCATTTGTGTTCCTCACGTGTGCCCCAAAGAATGAGGTGATTTGATAAAATGCTATGCCCAAGATTACCATCCGAGTGCCGGCGGGGAAGTGGTTCAAATAGCCTCGGCTATCACTTCCTTATTGTCCGGTCGTGATGGTCAAGCGGATTAAGGCGTCCCTGTACATACCAGTTGTGGGAGTATGGGTTCGAGTCACTTCTGGGGTGTGAGTTTTCAGTTGTATATAGTCCTGGGGACCATTCAGGCTTGTTTGCATTTGTGTTCCTCACGTGTGCCCCAAAGAATGAGGTGATTTGATAAAATGCTATGCCCAAGATTACCATCCGAGTGCCGGCGGGGAAGTGGTTCAAATAGCCTCGGCTATCACTTCCTTATTGTCCGGTCGTGATGGTCAAGCGGATTAAGGCGTCCCTGTACATACCAGTTGTGGGAGTATGGGTTCGAGTCACTTCTGGGGTGTGAGTTTTCAGTTGTATATAGTCCTGGGGACCATTCAGGCTTGTTTGCATTTGTGTTCCTCACGTGTGCCCCAAAGAATGAGGTGATTTGATAAAATGCTATGCCCAAGATTACCATCCGAGTGCCGGCGGGGAAGTGGTTCAAATAGCCTCGGCTATCACTTCCTTATTGTCCGGTCGTGATGGTCAAGCGGATTAAGGCGTCCCTGTACATACCAGTTGTGGGAGTATGGGTTCGAGTCACTTCTGGGGTGTGAGTTTTCAGTTATATATATATATATATATATATATATATATATACACAACTTTAGAACACTTTTCCACCAGGAGACTCGAACCCTAGCCAGCACAGAAGCCTTCCAGCAACTGGCATAACAGGTACGCCTGTAACCCACTGCACCACCGCTCAGACCCTTATGGAGTATGGGATTTTTATTTCACCCGGGATTCGAACAATGTATTCCCGATTGTGAGTCAAGAACGAACCCAAGCTTATTAGGATCCAGCAATCCACTTTTCTGTTTGAGCAAATAGTTGCTGTAATTACTATCATTAATGGAGGCTAAATATAAAATAGTGTCCCTTACTATTTTACGTTTTCGTTTCCTTATATAACCCCCCCTCTAAACAGACATCATTGCTGGTAAACTGCTCTAAACGTATAACAATCATCAATAATAGTTAAGGTAAACATATTTTTCTGATGGTGTTTACAAATATTATGTACAAGTAAATACAAACAAAAGTGTTTATAAATTTTAAATTTAGTATTTATAAAAATAAAATAAATAGTTATGTACATTTTTTAAATTTTTCATAAAACCTTCAAGTCTTTGTTTAATCTATAAATATATTAATAAAAGTGGCAACTGTAGCCTCATTAGTTACCCAAAAATATTAACTTTAAAATAGTTTTTTGATGGATACATCATCCAGAAAGATCTTGATTCAATATATCTCAGGCCTCATCATGTATAGTTAATTATTTAACCATTTCCTGTACTTGAAAGTGTCAACACCTAGGGTGCAGTCGCACCTCCACAGATCTCTAGTATCATCTCTTGTTACTGGTAATGGCTCATAAGGGCCACCACTTACGGGCTATTCATGCCCGTGCCACCTTTCGGGTGGCTTAATCTTCATCAATCAATTAAAAGTGTCAGAAGACAACCAGGAGAGATGATGAGTCCTTCCAACATAGTGTGGTAGACAATTTATATAACAAGGACGCTGTGGATCACTAATTTACTGTGCTTAGAGGGAGGCGGGTACGGCCTCACCATAGCCCGTGCTACTTGGAACTTTTTGTTCCAGGAAGCGAATATATGTCAAAACGGTCAGTTACCAGGGAGCTGGTCGGCCGAGCGGACAGCACGCGGGACTTGTGATCCTGTGGTCCTGGGTTCGATCCCAGGCGACGGCGAGAAACAATGGGCAGAGTTTCTTTCACCCTATGCCCCTGTTACCTAGCAGTAAAATAGGTACCTGGGTGTTAGTCAGCTGTCACGGGCTGCTTCCTGGGGGTGGAGGCCTGGTCGAGGACCGGGCCGCGGGGACACTAAAGCCCCGAAATCATCTCAAGATAACCTCAAGATACCATTGAGAGTAGACTGTAAATATCGAGCATGTTTGAACTAAATCGCGTCTTCTCGCTCAGTCAGGTTTACAGACGGAAGGTGAACAGTCTCCATGGCGTAGAGTTAGACGCTCGCCTGGCGTTCCCCGAGCAGTTTATCCTGGGTTCGTATCCTGGTGCAAATCCTTAACTGTAGCCTGTGTTTAACTCCACAGTAAAATGGGTACCTAGTTGTTAAAACTATTCTTCGCGGGGGTCGTATTCCAGGGACCTTAGGATTGATGACTTGCCCGAAACGCTACGCGTACTAGTGGCTGTACAAGAATGTAACAACTCTTGTATATATAAATAAATAATAATAATAAAAAAAAAAGATGCTAAAATAAAGAAATAGTGTCCCGTAATATTTGACGTTTTCTTTCTTCATATAACCCCCAGAAAATGTTGCTAGTAAACTGCTCTAAACTTATAAGTCATTGATAATAATTATATTAAAGTTATATTTTTATGATGTTGTTTAAGAAATTAATATACATGTATAAATATACACAAAAACGTTGTAAATGTTAAATTTTTTGTTGATAAAAAGGAAATTAATAATTTGTAAATTTACAAGTTATTGCATAAGATATTTAGGTCTTTGTTTATTCTTTTATTATTTCATTCAAATAAGCATACATAGAACACACTCTTATCCAAATCTTTACTACTAAAGTATATTTTTAATGGATATAACATCCCTAGTTTCTTAAATGTATATATATAAAAGGCTATAGTAATTAATGTTAATTATTTAACCTTTTCTTATACTTAAAAAGGTTAGACGACAGCCAGAGCCCTTCCACCATAGTGTAGTTGACAATGTATATCCCGCCAAACACACCGAAACTACGACGTTGGTACAACGTTCGAACAAGTTTTAACACCTCCTAACCAGTTATAACAAGTTGTAATAACGTTCTAATACGTCATAAACACGTTAAGCCAAGATGTAACAACTTTATTACAAGTTGTAACAAGCGGAAAATAGAGACAGTTTCGGTTTGTTTCCAGGGTATGACAAGGGCACTGTGGATCATTAATTTACTGTGCTTAGAGGGAGGCAGGGACGGTGTAACACCTCAGTTGGGCAAGTGTTTATATACATATATATATATAATGTTGTATACCTTAACACTACACTTATGATACACTGTGTATGATACATTTGACCTAAATCTTGCTTTTTATTCGTTTTGGATGAGGTGACACAAAGGTTTTGGGTGACGTGGGTACATGAGAATGGAAGTAACTGCAGAGGGCCTATTGCCCCATTCGGTCCCTTGAAGTGGGTAGAATATAGTTGTCCATTAATTGGCTGTTGACATTTTGATGTGTAGTGCCTCACTGATGTCGAGCCGCCTGCTATCGCTGTCCCTATCGATGATTTCTGTGTTGTTTGTTAAGATTTCTCTGGTGATGGTCTGGTTGTGAGAAGAGATTATATGTTTCTTGATGGAGCCCTGTTGTTTATGCATTGTTAGTCGCCTGAAAGAGACATTGTTGTCTTGCCTATATACTGAGTTCTTTGGGGCTTACAGTCCCCAAGTGGGCATTTAAAAGCATAGGCGACGTTGGTGTCCTTCAAAGTGTTCTGTTTGGTGTCTGGGGAGTTTTTCATGAGAAGATTGGCCGTTTTTTTGGTTTGATAATAAATTATCAATTGTATTTTCTGATTTTTGTCTGTAGGGATAACGTTCCTATCAACAATATCTTTCAAGATCCTTTCCTCCATTTTATGAGCCGTCGAAAAGAAGTTCCTGTAAAATAGTCTAATAGGGGGTACAAGTGTTGTGTTGGTTGACTCTTCAGAGGTTGCATGGCATTTCACCTTTCTTTTTTATGATGTCTTCAACGAAACCGTTAGAGAAGCCGTTGTTGACTAGGACCTGCCTTACCCTACAGAGTTCTTCATCGACTTGCTTCCATCCTGAGCTGTGGCTGAGAGCACGGTCGATGTAAGCGTTGACAACACTCCTCTTGTAACTGTCTGGGCAGTCACTATTGGCATTGAGCCACATTCCTATGTTTGTTATATATATATATATATATATATATATATATATATATATATATATATATATATATATATATATATATATATATGTCGTACCTAGTAGCCAGAGCGCACTTCTCTGCCTACTATGCAAGGCCCGATTTGCCTAATAAACCAAGTTTTCATGAATAAATTGTTTTTCGACTACCTAGCCTACCTAACCTTACCTAACCTAACTTTTTCGGCTAACTAACCTAACCTAACCTATAAAGATAGGTTAGGTTAGGTAGGGTTGGTTAGGTTCAGTCATATATCTACGTTAATTTTAACTCCAATATAAAAAAATTGACCTCATACGTAATGAAATGGGTAGCTTTATCATTTCATAAGAAAATAATTAGAGAAAATATAATAATTCAGGAAAACTTGGCTTATTAGGCAAATTGGGCCTTGCATAGTAGGCTGAGAAGTGCGTTCTGGCTACTAGGTACGACATATATATATATATATATATATATATATATATATATATATATATATATATATATATATATATATATATATATATATATATATATATATATATATAATCTAACAGCCTCGCCCATCCAGTGGCCGGTAGTGGACCCATACCCATCCTGTGGGTGGTAGTGGACCCCATACCCATCCTGTGGGTGGTAGTGGACCCCATACCCATCCTGTGGGTGGTAGTGGACCCCATACCCATCCTGCGGCCGTACCTCAGAGAACGAACCCAAGCTTACTGGGATCCAAATAGTTGTTGTAAGTACCATCATTAATGGAGGATAAACTGTTTTATATATGTCAAAACGGTTAGTTACCATTCAGAGTAATGACTATAAATATCGAGCATGTTTGAACTAAATCGCTTCTTTTCGCTCAGCCAGACTTACAGACGTAAGGTTACATGTTTAAATATAAATTAGTATCCCTTAATATTTGACGTTTTCGTTCTTCATATAATCCCCCCCCCCCGACAATATAGCTGGTAAACTGCTCTAAATCTATAACTGTCATCAGTAATAATTATGTTAAAGTTATATTTTTCTGATGTCTTTTGATGGAAGTTATATATTTAAGAATAATTAAAAACGTTGTTAATGTCAAATTTGTTTTTGACAAAAAGAAATAAAAATGGTCGTAAATTTACAAAATATTGCATAAAATATTCAGGTCCTTGTTTATTGTTTTACTATTTCAATAAAACCGGCAAACGTATTGATTCACTTTACCCAAAAACTTTAACTTCAAATTACTTTTTGATGGACAAAAATCCAACATATCTATTACTAATATATTTAATATAAATAAGTTAAATACTTGACCTTTTCTTATATTTAAAAGTATCAGAAGACAACTAGGAGAGATGATGATGAGTCCTTCCAACATAGTGTGGTAGACAATTTATATAACAAGGGCGCTGTGGATCACTAATTTACTGTGCTTAGAGGGAGGCGGGTACGGGCTCACCATAGCCCGTGCTACTTGGAACTTTTTGTTCTAGGAAGCGAATCTACAACAACAACAACAACAGGGAGGCGGAGACGGTGTAACACCTCAGTTGGGGAAGTGTTCTCTGCCTCGGAGATCTTTCTTATTGGGCCTCCTGATAGCTCAGTGGGAGAGCTTCCGTCTCACAGTGTGGGGTCGCCGGTTCGAGTCTGCCAGTGCCTAAGTGAAGGAAATATTATTTCCACGATAGTGTGGTTGTCAATTTATATATATATATATATATATATATATATATATATATATATATATATATATATATATATATATATATATATATATATGTCGTACCTAGTAGCCAGAACGCACTTCTCAACCTACTATGCAAGGCCCGATTTGCCTAATAAGCCAAGTTTTCCTGAAATAATATATTTTCTCTAATTGTTTTCTTATGAAATGATAAAGCTACCCATTTCATTATGTATGAGGTAAATTTTTTTTATTGGAGTTAAAATTAACGTAGATATATGACCGAACCTAACCAACCCTACCTAACCTAACCTAACCTATCTCTATAGGTTAGGTTAGGTTAGGTAGCCAAAAAAGTTAGGTTAGGTTGGGTTAGGTAGGTTAGGTAGTCGAAAAACAATTAATTCATGAAAACTTGGCTTATTAGGCAAATCGGGCCTTGCATAGTAGGCTAAGAAGTGAGTTCTGGCTACTAGGTACGACATATATATATATATATATATATATATATATATATATATATATATATATATATATATATGTCGTACCTAGTAGCCAGAACGTACTTCTCAGCCTACTATGCAAGGCCCGATTTGCCTAATAAGCCAAGTTTTCATGAAATAATTGTTTTTCGACTACCTAACCTACCTAACCTAACCTAACTTTTTCGGCTACCTAACCTAACCTAACCTATAAAGATAGGTTAGGTTAGGTTAGGTAGGGTTGGTTAGGTTTGGTCATATATCTACGTTAATTTTAACTCCAATAAAAAAAATGACCTCATACATAATGAAATTGGTAACTTTATCATTTCATAAGAAAAAAATTAGAGAACATTTATTAATTCAGGAAAACTTGGCTTATTAGGCAAATTGGGCCTTGCATAGTAGGCTGAAAAGTGCGTTCTGGCTACTAGGTACGACATATATATATATATATATATATATATATATATATATATATATATATATATATATATATATATATATATATATATATATATATATATATATGTCGTACCTAGTAGCCAGAACGCTACTAGGTATATATATATATATATATATATATATATATATATATATATATATATATATATATATATATATATATATGTATATATATATATGTATATATATATATATGTATATATATATATGTATATATATATATGTCGTACCTAGTAGCCAGAACGCTACTAGGTATATATATATATATATATATATATATATATATATATATATATATATATATATGTCGTACCTAGTAGCCAGAACGCACTTTTCAGCCTACTATGCAAGGCCCAATTTGCCTAATAAGCCAAGTTTTCCTGAATTAATAAATGTTCTCTAATTTTTTTCTTATGAAATGATAAAGTTACCAATTTCATTATGTATGAGGTCATTTTTTTTTATTGGAGTTAAAATTAACGTAGATATATGACCAAACCTAACCAACCCTACCTAACCTAACCTAACCTATCTTTATAGGTTAGGTTAGGTTAGGTAGCCGAAAAAGTTAGGTTAGGTTAGGTTAGGTAGGTTAGGTAGTCGAAAAACAAATAATTCATGAAAACTTGGCTTATTAGGCAAATCGGGCCTTGAATAGTAGGCTGAGAAGTGCGTTCTGGCTACTAGGTACGACATATATATATATATATATATATATATATATATATATATATATATATATATATATATATATATATATATATATATATATATATATATATATATATGTCGTACCTAGTAGCCAGAATGCACTTCTCAGCCTACTATGCAAGGCACGATTTGCCTAATAAGCCAAGTTTTCCTGAAATAATATAATTTCTCTATTTTTTTTCTTATGAAATGATAAAGCTACCCATTTCATTATGTATGAGGTCAATTTTTTTTTATTGGAGTTAAAATTAACGTAGACATATGACCGAACCTAACCAACCCTACCTAACCTAACCTAACCTATCTTTATAGGTTAGGTTCGGTTAGGTAGCCGAAAAAGCTAGGTTAGGTTAGGTTAGGTAGGTTAGATAGTCGAAAAACAATTACTTCATGAAAACTTGGCATATTAGGCAAATTGGGCCTTGCATAGTAGGCTGAGAAGTGCGTTCTGGCTACTAGGTACGACATATATATATATATATATATATATATATATATATATATGTCGTACCTAGTAGCCAGAACTCACTTCTCAGCCTACTATTCAAGGCCCGATTTGCCTAATAAGCCAAGTTTTCCTGAATTAATATATTTACTATAATTTTTTTCTTATGAAATGATAAAGCAACCCTTTTCTCTATGTATGAGGACAATTTTTTTTTATTGGAGTTAAAATTAACGTAGATATATGACCGAACCTAACCAACCCTACCTAACCTAACCTAACCTATATTTATAGGTAAGGTTAGGATAGGTAGCCAAAAAAAGCTAGGTTAGGTTAGGTTAGGTAGGTTAGGTAGACGAAAAAACATTAATTCATGAAAACTTGGCTTATTAGGCAAATTGGGCCTTGAATAGTAGGCTGAGAAGTGCGTTCTGGCTATTAGGTACGACATATATATATATATATATATATATATATATATATATATATATATATATATATATAATATGTCGTACCTAGTAGCCAGAACGCACTAGTGGACCCCATACTCATCGTGCGGCCGTACCTCAGAGAACGAACCCAAGCTTACTAGGATCCAAATAGTTGCTGTAAGTACCATCATTAATGGAGGATAAACTGTTTTATATATGTTAAGACGGTCAGTTACCATTGAGAGTAATGACTGTAAATATCGAGCATGTTTGAACTAGCAGTCTCCGTGGTGTAGTTGTAAGACACTTGCCTGGCGTTCCGCGAGCGCTATGTCATGGGTTCGTATCCTGGCCGGGGAGGATTTACTGGGCGCAATTCCTTAACTGTAGCCTCTGTTTAACGCAACAGTAAAATGTGTACTTGGATGAAAAAACGATTCTTCGCGGCAGGGGATCGTATTCCAGGGACCATAGGATTAAGGACTTGCCCGAAACGCTACGCGTACTAGTGGCTGTACAAGAATGTAACAACTCTTGTATATATCTCAAAAAAAAAAAAAAAAAAAACTAAATCGCGTCTTCTCGCTCAGCCAGGCTTGCAGACGGAAGGTTACATGTATAAATATGAAAGTTACCCATACTATTTTACGTTTTCTTTCTTCATGTAACCCCTTCCAACCCAAACTGTTTTGCAGGTAAACTGCTCTAAACTTATAATAGTCTTCGGTAATAATTATGTTAAAGTTATATTTTTCTGAGACAGTGTAAAAGAAATAATATATTTAACAGGACAGAAAAAGGTTTATTAATATTAAATTGTTTTTGACTCAAAGTAATAAATATTTTTGTAAATTTATAAATCATTGCATAAAATAATCAGGTCTTCATTTATTGTTGTATTATTTCAATAAAATGGGCAATCTTGCTTTTCTTTTCTACCCCAAAAACTTTAACTTCAAATAACTTTTTAGATGGATAAGAAATCCAAAAGTTCTAATACTAACATAAGGCCTTACTTTTCAAGGTTAATAAGTTAAATATTTAACCTTTTTTTATTCTTAAAAGTGTCAGGAGAGATGATGTGTCCTTCCACCAGTGTGGTAGACAATTTATATGACAAGGACGCTGTGGATCACTAATTTACTGTGCTTAGAGGGAGGCGGGGACGGCCTCACCATAGCCCGTGCTACTTGGAACTTTTTGTTCTAGGAAGCGAATGTTAACAAGAACAACAGGGAGGCGGGACGGTGTAATATCTCAGTTGGGCAAGTGTTTATATAGATATACATACACACACATTTATGACCGAGAGGGTAATATTAATAATTCTAACACGAGTCTTCTCTATATTTCTTACGTTCTTTTTCTCTGTCGAGGGTAATTGATAAATTAACTCTCCAAAATTTATTCTTTATTCCTGGTCTGACGCCTGAACACGTTTCGTAATGCTTATTACATTTTCAAAGACTTAGTTTACACATAAAATACATTCAAACTTATACTCGTTTTGGGTGAGGTGATATGGTACAAAAGTTTTGGATGAGGTGACAAAGCTATGACAGAACACGAAACAATGGGTATGAGAACATAAAAATGGAAGTAACTGCAGAAGGCTTATTGGCCCATACTTCCTCTTGTTGTTTCCATGTTGGTTGGGGGTCTTGAAGTGGGTAGAATATAGTTGTGTATTAATTGGCTGTTGATTGCTGGTGTTAACTTTTTGATGTGTAGTGCCTCGCTGATGTCGAGTTTCCTGCTATCGCTGTATTTTTCAATGATTTCTGTGTTGCTTGTTAAGACTTCTCTGGTGATGGTCTGGTTGTCAGAAGAGATTATATGTTCCTTGATGGAGCCCTGTTGCTTGTGCATTGTTAATCGCCTAGAAAGAGACGTCGTTGTCTTGCCTATATACTGAGTTCTTTGAGGCTTACAGTCCCCAAGTGGGCATATGAAGGCATAGACGACGTTGGTTTCCTTCAAGGCGTTCTGTTTGGTGTACATAATGGGATCGGGGATTGAACCTTATAATTCATTTAGCTAAGCAAGTTACAGTATTGATGAGTTACAAGAATTCAATTCCCATCAACAGTGTGTTCGAGACTGACCACTACTCATGTGACAATGTCCTTTGAATTTTGTAACTAGCTCATCAAAATTGTAACCTACTTGGCTAAATGAATTTTGGGGTTCAGTCCATAACAGGCGTACTGTAACCCCCTCGCAAATATGGACGAGACTGGTCTAAAACATCTTGCTTAATAGTTTTATATGTTTAGAATATATGGACAATATATCCACCAAAATTTTTTATTGTCACTAAATTACTTGTTATTAGATTTAACGTAGGTGTGTTTATTTAAGACAAATAATAAAAGTATTAACAAAGATAGTAATTTTGTATGCAATTATTTTTGTGTTTATCTAAAATATAATTTTATATTTTAACTTTTTAATACAAATACTTATACACTTTTATATATAATAATATAAATAATATTATCAACAACTTCAGTAAATTATCTGTTCAACTCAATTATTATTTATGCCTATTATAAACTTTAGAGTAGTTAACCAATAATATTGTCCCGGGTAATATAGAAAATGTAATCTTATTAGGAAAATATTTTTCATTTTTAATTGTCTACCGTAGAAAACCTCACATCTTTTATTTAGATAAACAAGGGCTCTTATATTCTTGTGCAGCCAGTCAGGCATTAGCACGCAGAGCGTTTCGGGCAGGTCCTTAATTCTACAGCCCTAATTTCCTCTGGAATACGACCCGACAAATCTTTGGTTGTTAAAGGATTTGGTGGGTCGTAGTCCCGGGAACACAGCATTAAGGACACTGGTGACTGAGCAAGAATGTAACAACTCTTGTATAAACAAAATATAATTTTAGTATATAGAAAAAAATATATAATAAAAAAATAATAATTATTAATTTAAGCAACAACTTTACATAATAATAATTAAGCAACAACACAATATAATAATAATTTAAGCAACAACAGAATAATTTATGGGGTATTATATTGATGCCCCCTTTACTGTTATATTAACCAAAGCGCTATGCGTCTTAGTCGCTTTGCAAGATTGTAAGAACACCAATGTTATGTACGCCTACAACCCAGTGTACCTTCTTGTATATAAATAAACAATTAATAAATGTTGACGTCAAAGTGACATCTCTTGGCCCTTTTTGAACCCTTCTTGGTTTGTTGACATTTCATCATTTTGTTGTGTCCAGGAGGCGGCCGCGCTAGCGAGGCAGGAGTCTTGCTGTTTTGTTTATTCCCTGTAGATCTTCACCCTTTTATTAGGTAAGCTTATATTTACCTGAAGGGCCACTATCTCTAGCGGCCTCGATTGGGACAGGAAGCTGGCGGCTCGTCAAAGGCACCACCATTATTGTTTCGGGGGGGGGGGGGGGGGAACTTTGACAAGTTACCGGCTTCCTGTCCTCATCGAGGCCACTAGTGTGTTAGTGGCCTCAGGAAAGGTAATTTATTTAAATTATGCCATGGAGGGTTAGGTTATTGGGCAGTGCCACTCATTCTGCCAGTGAACATACAACCTTAGTGACAAGCAGGAAAGTCTTTCCTCGATGAACTTAACCTGCTTGAGCAGACCCGGGAGCTCCTGCCTGTAGGGATGTTACCTCCCTTGGTGGAAGAGCCATCTAAGATGGTCATAAACGAGACGATCAAGTCCAACATGATACCACAAAAAATGAGGCATAAGTATCTTGAGGAAATGTATAAAGATGCTGGAAATTAATAAAGTCAAATCTACACTATTGGATCATCATATCCTACTAATGGCAGGGCTGGAGCAACATTTACCTGAATTTACCTGAGGGCCACTAATACTAGTGGCCTCAACAAGGATAGAAAGCTGGTGGCTTGTCATTTGCCCTTTTCCAAGCTTATTTTAATTCCCAACAGAGTTTTGGCATTTACGGCATCGGCGGGTAGGCAGTTCCTTGGGTTTATAATCCTATGAGTGAAACAGCATCTAATGAACAAATCCACAAGGGCCGTGACGAGGATTCGAACCTATGTCCGAGAGCATCCCAGACACTGCCTTAATCGACTGAGGTACAACATGGTAGCTCAGCATCTCCTGTTTTCTGTCCTGCATTGAAGGCCAGGTCCCAAATTTGCACTGTAAAATATTCAAATTAAATTTTTTTATTCAGGTAAAAGTACATAGAAGATGAGTTACAAACATAATGTTGGATTTATTAATAGAGCTAGTACATACAATACCTAAAGCCACCAATACACACAGTGTTTCGGGCAATAACAACATACTAGGGCGAAAGATACAGAAGGAAATGCAGAATAAAGCCAGTGAGGAGTAGAGGTGCCATAGACACAATCAGAGAACACTGTCTGAACATTAGAGGTCCACAGTTCTTCAACACCCTCCCAGCAAGCATTAGAAATATTGCTGGAACAAAGGTGGATGTCTTCAAGAGGCACTTAGGGCACTTTCTTACAAAAAGTGCTGGACCAACCAGGCTGTAGCGGATATGTGGACCTGTGAGCTGCTCCAAGCAACAGCCTGTTGGACCAAGTTATCACATGACAAGTCTGGCCTCAGGCCGGGCTTGGGTAGTAGAAGAACTACTGAAACCCTCTCCAGGTATGCTCCAGATAATGCATGCAGAGCTAACTGCCATTATTATGGCATTAAGATTTCTTGAAAGAAACATTAGAGGTGCAGTGATCTACACTGACTCAAAAGCAGCACTATAAAGCCTTAGAAAAAAACAGGCAGAAAACCAAGCAATAGTGGCTGAAATCAAGAGAGTGGTGAGAGTATTAACCAATCAGGGAAGGGTGATCCAACTTCTGTGGATTCTCTCTTGTTGGAATCTATGGACACAAATGAGGAGATGCTGAGGGCACTGACAGAGACCATATTGAATACTGTACTTCATATCCAAGACTCTTCTACAAATTAGAGGCATTATCAGACAAGACCACACACTAGAAAGTGAAGGGACGACTACGTTTTGGTCTGCCCTGGACCATTCTTAAGTCGATTGTGAGACTTGAGAATGGTCCAGGACGGACCGAAATGTCGCCATCCTTTCACGTTCTAGTGTGTGGTCTGGTCAACATACTTCAGCCACGTTATTGTGACTCATCGCCTGCATTATCAGACAACATGACCATGACAAGGTAACTAAGGAAAAGAGGATAGAAGAACAAATTTGTGAATCTGTACACTGGTACAATGTGGTTGCAGCTGGCAATCCCAATCATTATAATACTGTAGTTAGAAGTCCACAAAGTGGATGTGCGGCTGGTGTTTTTATAGCATTCCTGAGTAATACATAATAACACAAATAATAATGAATACGTACGTTATTATGCTCTATTTTGGTATACAGTATATCATACAAATACATTGTCCAATGGTAATACCTGTTATTTTCACCAATGTCCACAATTTTTTTTTTTTAGGGGAGATTTTTTGAGTTTTTGTTTGTTTATTATGTGATATTGTTGTAACCTGTACATCCGGGAGAATGCATACCCTTCCATAACTACGTGAAGTTAGAATTAAATTGGTCAACAAATAAATCGGTCATAACTGGAAGAACTTGGGACTTTGAATTTTTTTTGGCTGATTTTTTCACAGATTTCAAACTCTATTTTATTTGTTTCTTTAGATTTTTTTTTATTAGGGACCAGATTAGGGCTTTTTGACTTATATAAAGTATACCCTAAATATATACCCTAAATCATTATAATTATTACAATTATCCTATATTTTGTTTTTTTGGGGGTTATATTTTCTTGACTTCATTTCAACATATATTGACCTAAAACTTTCACATATTTGAGTATGAATGCCAAACAATGTTTATTAATTAAATTAAAACATACAAATAAATTAATGAATTAGAACAACCTTATACATTGTCGATAACTTGAACTTGAGTTTCAACATTGAGTCAGCTTAAAAAAAATTCAGTTTTCGACTGATTCTCACCATTTTTACATATTCAGTAGTGTGTGCTGTTGTCTGTTCTACATTCCTATTAGAATGGATTTTTTATAAACTCTAAATGTTTTGAGTTATAAATTTTGTTATCTGAATTTGGTGCATATTTCAAATGCCATATTGACAATTTTTTTACATTAAACTATACTGAAAATCTATATTCTAAATCTATTAAAATGAAGCTCATATACTATTCTGAGAGCATAATAACACTTAATGAACAATTTGTGATATTTAATATTTTTGCAGCTGATCTGAAACTTTCAATATTAAATTATATAATTATTTTTAATTTTCTTGTTTTTCAAGTTACGTTGATGATCATTTAGACAAAGTTGGAGTGTTTGTCTAGTAGATTATGCACAAAAAATTTGAAAGCGTTAGAACAACTTTGAAAAATTTAAATTATGGTGCCATTGGGCCCTGTCATATATATACGCCATGCACAGTTTAAGGGTTAATTAATGAGTTGCTTAAGGAAGCAATCGTCTATTAATTCAAGAAAAATCTTCTGCTTCGTTGAATAAATCCACAAGGCCTGTGATGAGGGTTCAAACTTTCGTCCAGGATGATCCCAGACGCGCCCACCCAGACGCAGGTCTGTGTACAGTATTCACCTAGTTGTGTTTGCGGGGGTTGAGCTTTGCTCTTTTGGCCCGCCTCTCAACTGTCAATCAACTGTTTACTAACTACTATTTTTTTTTCCAAACCCCCCCCCCCCCAGGAAACAGCCCGTGACAGCTGACTAACTCCAAGGTACCTATTTACTGCTAGGTAACAGGGGCATTCAGGGTGAAAAAACTTTGCCCATCTGTTTCTGCCAGGTGTGGGAATCGAACCCACGCCACAGAATTACGAGTCCTGCTCGCTATCCACCAGGCTACCAGGCCCCCCGGTGTGTGAGAGCAGTAGCAATCCTGGTTGCAATTCTTATACCATGTCATGGCGCAGTCGATTAAGGCGCATCTGGGATCATCCTGCAAGTAAGTTCAAACCTTCAACACGGCCCTTGTGGATTTATTCATTTGATATATCACACTATTGTGATTTGTGTGTACTTACCTAATTGTGCTTGCGGGGGTTGAGCTTTGGCTCTTTGGTCCCACCTCTCAACTGTCAACTGGTGTACAGATTCCTGAGCCTACTGGGCTCTATCATATCTACATTTGAAACTGTGTATGGAGTCAGTCTCCACCACATCACTGCCTAAAGCATTCCATTTATTAACTACTCTGACACTGAAAAAATTCTTTCTAACGTCTCTGTGGCTCATCTGGGTACTAAGTGTCCACCTGTGTCCCCTTGTTCGTGTTCCACCCGTGCTGAAGAGTTTGTCTTTGTCCACCCTGTCAATTCCCCTGAGAATTTTGTAGGTGGTTATCATGTCTCCCCTTACTCTTCTGTTTTCCAGGGATGTGAGGTTCAGCTCCTTTAGCCTTTCCTCGTAGCTCATTCCTCTCAGTTCCGGGACGAGCCTGGTGGCATACCGCTGAATCTTTTCTAGCTTTGTCTTGTTTAACTAGGTATGGACTCCAGGCTGGAGCTGCATACTCCAGGATTGGTCTTACATAAGTGGTATACAGGGTTCTGAAAGATTCCTTACACAAGTTTCTAAAGGCAGTTCTTATGTTGGCCAGTTTAGCATATGCCCCTGATGATATTCTTTTGATGTGGGCCTCTGGGGATAGGTTCGGTGTGATATCAACCCCCAAATATTTCTCTCTATTTGACTCTTGCAGGATTTCACCTCCCAGATGATACCTTGTGTTCAGCCTCCTGCTCCCTTCGCCTAATTTCATCACCTTACACTTTCCTGAGTTGAACTTTACCAGCCATTTTCTAGACCATTCCTCCAGTTTATCCAGGTCATCCTGTAGTCTCTGTCTATCTTCATCCGTCTTGATTATCTGTATTCTTGTGTATTCTAATTCATTATTCCCTGTTCTGTTAAGCCAGTTTATTCCACTAAAATTAAAGTCACCCATAACAAATACTGTTTGACTTAGATGCTCTAGATATTATATTACATCCCATGGATGCTTTGCTTCCATTCTAAGTTTGGTGGCCTCTATATAACTCCTATTATAAGTTTTTTAGATTTTTTGTTTAATTTTAATCAAATAGTTTGTGTGTGGCTCAGTTTTGATTCCCTCTTTGAGACTGTATTTCAAATTTTCCCTAACTAAAGTATCTACTCCCCCTCCTCGTCTAATATATCTATCTGTATGAAATAGTTTAAATTTGTTTATTTGATATTCAGCTAATAGTTTTCTGTTTTCTATATTTATCCATGTTTCTGTAAGCGCAATAACATCTATTGTTGTGCAGATAAGAGCATTAAATTTTTTTACTTTGTTTCTTAGATTCCTACTGTTCGTATAATACTATACCTTAAGTGTATTGCTATTTTGAGGTGTTTCTCCTTCCCTGTTCCTTTTACCAATTTTTCCCCCGCCATTGTTCAGGTAAACTTTTTTTTTTTTTTTTTTTTTTTGAGATATATACAAGAGTTGTTACATTATTGTACAGCCACTAGTACGCGTAGCGTTTCGGGCAGTTCCCTGGAATATGATCCCCTGCCGCGAAGAATCGTTTTTTCATCCAAGTACACATTTTACTGTTGCGTTAAACAGAGGCTACAGTTAAGGAATTGCGCCCAGTAAATCCTCCCCGGTCAGGATACGAACCCATGACATAGCGCTCGCGGAACGCCAGGCGAGTGTCTTACCACTACACCACGGAGACTGTAAAATTGTTTCCATTGTTCAGGTAAACAATGTAATGGGAGACTTTGTAAGGATTATATCTTATTAAACAGAAGCCGTGAAGATATAGTTTACAATGTTTATTGTTATAAACTGAGTTATATCGTACTGTGACAACTGTAACCTTGAAGCATCTATGCTACAAACTAACAATCATTAGCTACACCAACTACATAAGTACTGTACTATTGTTGGGTGGTTTAAACATTTGTGAAATAAATAGTATACTTTTCTAAATAACATAAACAATTTCTGTGCATACTTAACTTAATACATTTATTAATCTAATTACGTGATCAATAAAACATTTTGAGTACTGTATTTACTGATCAATAAAACATTTCGAGTACTGTATTTATTGAACGGTAAAACATTTAGAGTAGTGTATTTATTGGTCAATAAAACATTGCGTATTGTATTTACAGATCAATAAAATATTTTGAGTACCTGCCATACTGTTTACTAAAGCCCAAAAATGTACCTTTGACAACTGTAATTTTCCTGTCCCTATCATTGCCACTAGAGTTGGCAGACCTCAGGTGACTATTACAGAAGTGTGTTTTGCTGTTATAGGTTTCAATGAAGCAATACATACTGCACATTGTTATAAATAGGATTACTTTTCAGTACTTTTATGTTGCACCAAGTAGCAGTTTACAGTGTGAGTGTATGTTGCCAGTTCAGTCAGGTTAAGCACTGTTGCATCTGATCATTAAATGGATGGTAATCAGTGGCTAGGGGTTCCTGGATAAGTGATACATCAGTTTATCTGTGACAGGGTATACCAGTGTGCACATACTGATGCAAAAGACCACACTACAGGGTACAGAACAACACAATAAAGGGTATAGAACACTTCAGTAAAGGGTACAAAACAATATTGTAAAGGGTACAGAACAATACAGTATAGAATATAGAACAACAGAGTATGGGATATAGAACAATACAGTAGACGGTATTTAAACCTCAGTACAGGGGTTCGCATATCATAGTATTAGGATATCAAACGGCACATTAGAGGGTATTGAACTTGAACAACACAGTAGAGGGTATCAAACAACAGTAGGGAGTATTGAACAACATGGTAGAGGGTATAGAACAGCACAGTAGAGGGCATCAAAAAACACAATAGTGGATATAGAGCAGCACAGTAGAGGGGTATTGAACAACACACACAAGTTCATGTGTGTTCTATTCTAGTTCATGCAAAATAGAATCAGTGAAGAGCAAGGGTGCCAGAAGCACAATCAGAGAACACTGTATAAGCATCAGAGGTTCGCGGTTGTTTAACATACTCCCAGCTTGTATAAGAAATATTGTCGAAACAAACGTGTACCCATCTTCAAGAAAAAACTAGATAGTTTTCTTCAAGGAGTGCCAGACCAACCAGGCTGTGATGGATATGTGGACCTGCGGGCCGCTCCAAGCAACAGCTTGTTGGACCAAGCTCTCACAAGTCAAGCCTGGCCTCGGGCCGGGCTTGGGAAGTAGAACAACTCCCAGAACGAATAAATCCACAAGGGCCGTGATGAGGGTTCGAACTTACGTCCAAGATGATCCCAGACGTGCTTTAATCGACTGTGCTACGACATGGTGTAAGAATTGCAACCAGGATTGCTACTGCTCTCATGCAGGTAGAGAGCAGGTAACACAATAGAGAGTATCGAACAGCACAGTAGAGGGTATCGAACAACACAATAGAGGGTATCAAACAGCACAGTAGAGGGTATTGAACAACAAAATAGAATGTATAGAACAGCACAGTGGAGGGTATACATTCAATCTGTTCTCTTACAAATAACGTCTGAATTTGGCCTTTTGCCCGTATGGCCAAAAACGGATGTAATTTGAAAATAAAAAATAATTGAAAATAAATTTTACAGTTTTATTTTCTCAAAAACAGCAAGTTAAGAGTCCTCTGGTAGGTTAGGAGGGCAAGAAGTTCTCCCAAGATTTCAAAAGTCATGAAAACCATTAATTGAAAGTTTCTTCTAACCTAACCAAGTAAACCGGAGGACTAAAACAGAAAATGGGTCAGTTCATCACTTTCGTGAGCTGATTTAATTTTTATTTATTTATTTATTTATTTATATACAAGAAGGTACTTTGGGTTTTAGAGTACAGAGATTTGAAGTTTTACATTCTTGTAAAACCACTAGCGCGCATAGCGTTTCGGGCAGAAACGCTATGCTAACGCTTCATTTCAAATTACGTCCATTTTTGGCCATAACACACATACAAGCAAAAAGCGACGTTATTTTAAGAGGACAGGTTGGTACATTAGAGGTGTGTGGAGCAACACTGTATTATGTGATTATGAAACTACAGTAATTTGCTTAGTTCTCTCTGTGTTTACTTCAGTCACTCAAAGTATTATAGAAATAAATTTTTCTTTGTGAAATTATTAGTAATTTTACACAAAGTACAAGATACTAAACTCAAGAATATTTTCTGAGTAAATATTTTGATTTTCAAAATATAGATTATGATAAACTAAGACATCTGTTCATAATTATTTAATACAAAGTATATGCTTATATCTTCTATCTTTATAATAAGAATTATTACATTTTTTTTTTAACTATTAAAATTTGTATCAAATTATACCCACATATACATTGTAAATCACGAGTAAAACACTATGGTTATCTTGAATAACTGCCCCAAGCATGATATATTCAAATAGAGATTTTGAATATGGATTGATGAGGCAGTAGTTATTTATACAAATCATTTTGGTCTTATCATTCAAGTGTTCTAATGTAATTAAAGTACTCAGATAAAGGTCCTAATACTGTACAGTGTCAATGGCACAAAATCCATATTATTTTGTGTTTCTAATGAGACCTTTAGTATTTTAATAATCTAGGGTTTTAAATGCACAGTACAACCTTAGTTCGATGAATCTCACTTCGGCAAATCTCGGTTGCAATTATTCGGGGTTGGTCCCATGTAGTTCATCAAATTGAGATTGGACTGTAAATATAGCTGGCTAGTAACCCAACCCCACACATGAAATGATAGGAAAATGACAACAATTCAGCCCACCCTGGATTAAAAGGGCATCACCTTCACGTATGGGTCAAGGTTACTATTTTTTAGCCATATTATTGTGACATTCTATGCATATAGTTGGCTGCCATCAAGTGACTTTAATCCACAAGATGCATGTTCTACAGCTTGCATAAAATTATGTAAATACAGTATCTATGAGTGTGTATGTATTGAGTATATATACTGTACTTTATAGCAGTAGCAGCACAGTTACACCCCATCTAGACTATACAATATATTGTACTCTCTATAGAGAGTACAGTATGTAGCTTGGATGGGGTGTAACTGTAAAACAGCACAGTTACACCACTAGTCTGTTTAAACTATTATACTCTAAACGTAAAGATGATATCCGGGATACTTATTGTTTATGATGACACTTCATCATTTAGCGATGATAAGATCACACACACAAGTCATTTCACTTCGTTTTATTAGTCCTGAGGTTTATGCAGTTGATATTACCTCATATTATTATTTGATTTATGAAAATGTTTGTATATTTTTCTCACACACGACTACAAAATCAATTTCAAAAAGAACAATTACAGCAACAAAAAATGTCTAGACAAGTATCTTGCAAAAGAGATAATAGGTATCTAAAACAAATTGAAAAGCATTTATTTGTAGTTCTATTTGACTAATCTTCGATTATTATTACAGTATCTTCAACCACTGTCAATGAATTATTGGCTGCAAGGTGCCACAGTTATTTGCAAGCCTCTATATGAGTGTACAGTACAGTACTCTGCTTCATTCTGATTAACTAAATAGTTTTTAACATCCCTTTTAGGGGATTTTTACTGTTCATCTCGCACTGTTTCCTGGATATTTTGATTACCTTCTTGGTTTGATACTGGATGTTCAATATTAGATGGCACAAAATTTGTTATTTCACTAATGCCATCGAGGGGTAAAACATCTTTAAGAGGCTTTCTGTTGCCATTAGAAGCAGAACGATTCTGATGTGAACCAGTTTTCCTATTTCGACCACGAGGAGTACGATTCTCACGACAAATCTTGCGGCAGTTCTTGCCGCAGTTACCGAGACAAGTCTTTCCACGATTCTTCTTACATCTTTTGCTACAGTTTTTTCTGCATCTTTTCTGGCAACTCTTTGGGCGAGTTTTAATATTTCCATTAGATCCTTCATCTTCGGTCCGTTGTTTAGTGAGTGGCGTAGCCTCTAAGTTGTTTGTAATCAGATTGGGGTCAGAACAGTTCAGGCCACGACGAAACATCTTCAGAGCTTGACGTAAAGGCTGCAAAAATATAAAAATTCCATTAGATATGCCAAAAAGATTTTGTCATGAAGTATCTTTTCAAGAAGCAATTTAAAGACTTGAAAATTAAATAAACTTTTTTTATTGCAGTCAAGTAAGCTGTATCTTGGGATGAACTACCAAGAAAAGAAATTGTTGTAAAGAAAACTAAGTTTTATTATTAATCTAAAGCACACAAAAGGTGTATATAAAAGTATGGAAAAGACAACTTTAGGTGCTGACAACCAACACATTCTCCTTAACCGCTCAACTGCACAACGCACATGCACTGCAGGCCCTCAACGGGGGGTCGGGTATTTGTATTTTTCACGTTCCATTCAAAACTGGCGCGCGGTGACCCCGGTACGAAATGGATGCATGGTGGCCCCATTGATCGTCCGCCATCTTGAAAAAAAAATCCCAGCATGCCCTGCGGCCGTGGGGAACCTCAGTTTCAAAGCAACAACCATGTCTGACGAATCGTCTTCGAGCTCCCGCTCCACTGTGACCCGCGGTCATGGAAAACGACTCTCTGAGGAGGAGATACGCGACCTTTTGTACGATGACGGTGCTATGGATGATGACTTAGACTATGATCCAGAGAAAGACCTTACACAGAGGTCTGATACGAGTGAGGGAGAGACTGAGGTGGATGATGTGGCGAGCGTGTACAGTACACGCGCCTTGCCCGGCCTGCCTCGCCGCCGTGGGTTAACACCGTTATCATCACCACCATCATGTATGTCCCCAGATGCAAGTTTATTCAGTGACAGTACATACGATGAATCTTTCTTGGGCTTTAGTGACATAGGCTCCGATACGAGTAGTGTGGACAACCCGAGTACAAGCAGCGAGGGTATTACCAGGCAGGGTTTTGCTGCCTCAGCAACACATCGTGGCAGGTGGCAGCGTGTCTCGCAGCAACAGGACAATGACGACAGTTGCCCCTCAACATTAGGTGTTCGTGGTAGGCGTGTTACGTAAATCTGCCTCATCGCCTACCATACCCTCACGCAGCTCCAGCACCAGATGATGTAGCCATGTTTTTGGTGCTCGTGGTGGTGTTGGAGCCATCAACAAACCCCCGGGTGCACTTGTGTGGGAGGATTGTGCCACATTTGTCCCACGAATACCAACGTTTGATGCCACTACTGGGGATGATATGGCAGAAATGGAATATTTCCAGGCGTATTTCGACAACAAATTCATGACCTATCTTGTGACGGAGACAAACAGGTATGCTCACAGCCTCATAGACGCCGTCATTTTATCTGCCTCACGCCTCGCGCAATGGAAGGACACGACAATTGATGAAATGTATGTGTTTCTGGCACTCAGCATGATGATGAAGCACTCTGAGAAAGCTGTCATCCAGGATTATTGGAGCAAAGACAGCCTTGTTCCATCGCTCGTGTTCATCCGATATGTCGCGTGATAGATTCCTCTTGATTCTCAGGTGCCTGCATTTCGAGAATAATGCAAATGAGGACAGACACGACAGACTGTGGAAGGTACGGAAGGTGTTCAATGACATGAGAGGCAGTTCAGGGATTATTTTGTACTTGCACAGAATGTGGTAATCGACGAATCACTAGTACTGTTCAAGGGGTGACTGGCATTCAAGCTGTACATCCCATCAAAGCGGCACCGTTTTGGACTGAAGTTTTTCGTGCTGTGCGACTGTGAGACTAGTATGGTCTTGGACATGATTTTGTATTCTGGTACAGACATCGACATACCAGCTCACGACCCACACGGGTTCTCCAGCAGTGTCGTAAAAACCCTGATGGAACCGTTGCTGAACAAGGGGCATATACTGTTCACCGACAACTATTACACCAGCCCTTTGTTGACCAGATACCTCCTTGCCCACAACACCGGCGTATGTGGCATTGTGAAGGCCCACAGGAAGGAAATGCCAGTGTTTGGCATTGGAAAAGCAGTGGGTGACTGCCAGCTGTGCAAGTGTGACAATATGCTGTCAGTGCGGTGGAAGGACAGTGCTTCACAGACTTGCGTGCGCAAGTCTGTGAAGTGGACGAAAAAGTTCTTCTTCCACTTAATAGATGTTGCAGTGCTCAACTGCTTCAATATGTACCTGGTAAAATTTGGCAGGAGACCGCCAATATGTACATTCAGTGCTGGTGTTGTGTCACAACTGCTAGTAGAGTATGGCAAGGAGGGCTCCGTTGCACCATGCGGGGTGTAAGCAACAATGCCACACGCAGCTCCAGACAGACTGAGCAGTAACAAGAATTTTGGAGTACATACACATACTCGAGTATATGCCAGGCACAGCATCACGGGAGAAGGGTAAACGTGTGTATGTAGTATGCAGGAACGCTACCCGCAGAGAACAAAAGCGTAGATGCATCAGCACCTGGTGCATGGAGTGCAAGGTGCCACTATGCCCCGTTGGCTGTTTCGCAGCATATCACACTCGCGGAGTTCTGAGTGTGTTTATGGTCTGTATATATAGTGTGTGAGACTGTATAGTGTGTATATAGGTTGTAAATATAAATATATTAGCTTGATACATTGGAAATATGTGCAGGATAGGTGAACACATTTGTGATGCATGTAACAGTGTGTCTACGGACAGTACGGATGTTCTACTGCCATAATATAGTGTACGTGTTCATTATACATAGGATTAGCACGTAAAAACACATAAGTTGTATTTGGAACTGTGTGCAGAAAATGAACAAAAATATATTCATGGCAGTGCGCACATACTGCCCTGGGCCCCCTACTGACCCCGGGAGCGTACGCCACGGGCGAACGGGAAATGATGACATCACGCACCAACTTACGGACCCCATAGCAACCAAAGTAAGTACAACTTCGACCTTCTGTTACTACAGTATACCCATACTCAGGGAAAGGCTTTTGACACTTTCAAAACAAAAACAAAAAAAGAATTTTTTACAGAAAATTTATTTCCTGTGCACTGGGGGGGTGCCATATTTGGAAACCATGCAGTTGAGGGGCTAATGGTAGCTGTTGTAGAAAAACAGATCTTAACAAGGTGGCAATAACTAAAAATCAAATAAAAAATCAAATGAAATCAAATGTTTATTCAGGTAAAGTACATACATACAAGGTGAGATACAAACATTGATGGATTTACAGATAGAGCTAGTACATACAAAGCCTAAAGCCACTATTACCCAAAGCGTTTCGAGCAGGACACAAATACTAGATACTTCTTTACAGACCGCACAAACCTAAACCAAGGAGTGATCAAATAGTGCATTATTAAAAATAAAAAAAATAAATAATGTAGTGCAAAAATTTGTGAAATCTTAAAACATTTATCATTTTCCAAAAAAGATTACTGAATTGTCTGAAGATATCTCTGTCACCCCCAAAATAACCTCCCCAAATAATTCCCCCTACTCATTAGTACTTCTTTATACAATTTTATTTATTTTTGAATTGGTAACCTGCTAATCAGAGATAATGCAAAATTCAAACTTATAATAACTTCAATTAACATTGAAGTACATTAGCCATTATCTTGAGGTTATCTTGAGATGATTTTGGGGCTTAGTGTCCCCACGGCTGCTTCCTGTGGGTGGAGGCCTGGTCGAGGACCAGCCTCCACCCACAGGAAGCAGCCCTTGACAGCTGACTAACTCCCAGGTACCTATTTACTGCTAAGTAACAGCAGCATCAGGGTGAAAGAAACTCTGCCCAATGTTTCTCGCCGGTGCCCGGGATAGAGCCCGGGACCACAGGATCACAAGTCCAGCGTGCTGTCCGCTTGGCCACCGGCTTTACCACTAATAAAATATACAGTTGCAATACTGGATTGTATTTTTACCCATTATATAATTAAAATTATTCGTGGTATTATTCAGCTGCGTAACCAGTCTGAATACTGTATCACCTAACCGGTGCTCCTCTATATCCAAAATTATAAGCAATTAGTGTGAGTGATGTATTGTACCATCATTCTAGGTAGAGTTTTCATGGGTTCTGATGGCATTGAAGACCTGTGCCTCATCTGCCACTTTGTAAGGTATTTTGGACCAGGTCAGTGCTTGCATTTTTTGGACGTATGGTGAATTAGTTTCAAGTCATCAATTGCCCTAATCACTTGCAGGTCACCCCCTCTACACCTTGCAGCAGCACTGCACAGTCATTTTCGATGTTAGCTGCCATAATAGGATGTCACCTGTGCACTTTTAGGCCACTGTGTCCAGAATTTGCAAGGTTGTTTTGAGTGTTTCTTGGCTCATTTTCCTGGATCTTAGGCATGATCCTTTCCTGAGTTCAGGGTTTGACTTGCATTTAGCACAGGCACCTCTTACACTCATTAAAAAAAACTCTGCTATTTTGGCTTAACAATTATGTTCGGCTCTTTCCAAAACTGATTTGCAAGGTCCTACAATGTCTTATTCCTCAAAGAATCTGGTAGATCTGGCTGTTATGGGCCAGGCCCACCCTCTTTCTCTGCCTTGGTCGGCCCTGTTGCTGCTGCACCTACGAACTTTGGCTGGCGTAAGAGTGTGTCAATTTTTCCACTGGTTTCTTTTGCACCTTAAGAGCAACCTGGCTCCTGTTTGGGTGATCAGGGCCAAAGTACCCAATAGGCCAAGGAGGCCACGACCTCGGGCCCACCAGCACCAGAGAGCCCCATATGTTTAGCCTTTAAATAGCCACATTGACCAGAGGGTGGAGTCCATTTAGCTGTTTTGGCCTAGAGGGGGCCCAAAAACAGCTAGATCTGGCTCTATGTATGATGTTCACCCCAAACAGTGACTGAGGGCACTTCACTGCTTTCTTCAGTAGACATTCTGGGGATGTATTTTGTGTGGCTCATTTTGCCCAAGTAAAAGACCATAAATGAAATACTGTAGAAAGGAATCCAAAATACATTTTCTCTTGTGCAAAATCTAGAACAAAAACTACATTTTCCAAGGGGCCCTTGTGTAACAGTCGAAGCTGTTTAAGATAGGTGACTGTATTGAAGGTAGTGTGGATACGCCTTTGTACAAAAAATGCAGTGGAGTGGTAGTTCTGCTTTGAAAGGTTGGAAAAGGTTCATCCCAGGAGATTAGAGCAGAGGTGTGGAAGCAAGGATCACCAACTTCTTGTATTTAAATTATCACTTTTGAGAAATTCATGTATTAAAGTAACTGTAATTATTAATAACCTTGTGTACGTAGATTAATTTAACATTATAAATAATCAAATCTCCTCTTTAGTTCAAGATCAGACGACTCGTGTAAGGACTGGCAACACCTGCCTCGCTTAGGTCAGGTCGCCAGCATGAGACTGGTCTCACCCCCCCCCCCACCTTCACCCTCCCTCTACTCCATGACTCCTCCTTGCTGTTAATTCAATAATGTAGAGAAATGCAAGTTATCATTCAATATTGTATTCAATAATTTACCTGTTCAAGTATCTAGGTAATTTTCCAGTTGTTCTGGAATGATGATTAGGTCGCCTTCAGCGATCAGTACAAGATTAATCTTTGTTAATCATCCTTGAAGATTAATTTGGCAACTAGCCTAGGTCAGTCTCAGCTTGAGAGAGCAGGCTAAGAAGTTCAGTGTGGTTTGAACAGTGACTGGAGGAGGTGGCTCTTCCCTGGGGGGAGGTCAAGGTCATGACCTCTGGCCCAGGACTTTGCAGGGGGAAGAGGGGTAAGGTTAAGTCTCAATGTTAATGTATTGTTTAATAAACGTCATGTCATTTGCCAAAATTAGGATATAGTCAGCTAGAGAGTGTTCAATTATAATTAATTTGTGTTGTAATAAATTTGATTATTCATTTATTCGTGTTTAGTGAGTTCCCTTTCTTGTGTTTCATGATTATGTGGATATTGAGATCCTTGGCTTTGGGCGATAACACCTTGGGTTCTCTGTAAGTTTCTTTATCTTTTCAATAGATGTTCCCTTGTTCTAGTTCAGTAAGCCACATTTGATAGTAAGTTCATCCTTCCTATTCATAACTGGGGATCCATATTCTGGGGATTATGTCTAATGGGCAACTTCCTGTTTCATCATCCATTAGGGGGGATTAATCAGGGTCAAGTGAATCAGGTGGTGGCAGTGGAATGTTCTAGAATTCTCTAGAGTTACGGGTAGCTGATCAAGTACAATGCCTTGTTGGTGTAGTACCTAGGTAATCAAATACTTAGGTGATAAGGTGTTGAACTGGAGAGGTTGCAGTGGTAACTCTGGGGGAACTCTAGAATAGTTAACTAAGGGCGGGATAATGGACAGTAGAGAACCATTCCCTGTCCCCCATTACACTTGTGCAAGAGTGATGGAATCTTCACAGATGACACTATAAAGAAATGAGTGAAATACTGAGGCTTCAGTATGATTCTTAATCTGCCCAACAGGTAAGGACCTATTATACAAATACCAAATTATGTGGAGTACTCTCATATGTGACCTATCCCAGTGACTGAAGCAAGAACTGCAGAATGTCACTTAATAGGTTTTTGTATTGGCCTCACATGATTAACTCATTGGCATTATATCATGGTCATGTGCTAGTCTCTGTTCCATCACCTTACTGTCAAAAGTACAGTACATTGTTTTAACAGTCACAGTCCTTGCGATGATTTCAGGACTCGATGTCCCGGTCCTCGACCAGGGCTCCTCAAAGAATATCTGGAATGATTGGAAAGCCTTTTTCCATTGTTCCAATGAGCATACCTGGAGAGGGTTCTGGGAGTTCTTTTACTCCCTGAGCCCAGCCTGAGGCCAGGCTCGACTTGTGATAATTTGGTCCACCAGGCTGTTGCTTGGAGCTGCCCACAGGCCCACATATCCACCACAGCCTGGTTTGTCCGGGGGCTTCTTGCAAGAACCTGTCCAAGTGCCTCTTGAATATATCCACTTTCATTCTGGCAATATTTCTAATAATTGCTGGGAGGGTGTTGAACAGCTGTGGACCTCCGATGTTCAGTGTTCTCTGATTGTGACTATGGCACCTCTACTCCTCACTGGTTCTATTCTGCATTTCCTTCCGTATCTTTCACTCCAGTATGTTGTTATTCTACTGTGCAAATTTGGGACATTCATCTTGTACTGATCATACTGATGAAGTCTTACATCTATCAGTACAATCCTCTGTGAAATCCTACGCCATTAACAACCCTCATATTATGTCTTCCTGCTCTCGTACTGGCATCTTGCATATCTCACAACTTTGGATTATTCTTTACCACAGATGGCTCAGATAATTAAGGCCTACATCGTGATGTGATAAAAAATAGTCCACAAAACTTATGTAAAAAAAATAGCATTTAGCGAATTTGAACAAAGGAAATAATCACAGGTGCCAGTTATCCATTTAAAAGTAGCTTCTAAAATAGGTCACCAGAGCTACATGGCCAATTATGACAAAAACAATTTCCTTTCATAATAAGTGTTTCAAAATATGAAACAAGAGCAACAAATAACTAGGTCTGACAAGAATGTTATATTAGGTATTCCTACTGGAAATATTTAATTAGGATTATGTTTTAAAATAATAATAATAATAATACAGTACAGGTAATAATAATAATATGGAAATTTGTGATAACTGTAAATGACAACTTCGCATACATACCTTTGACTTCTTGTATGGCATGACGAAAGTTGGTATGAATACTGCCCCAAGTTGACGACCCATTATAAGGAATGGTTTCCTGGAAGGAGCAATGGAACAACAGCTTGCTTCTTCAGTCAAAGAGAAACGAATGCGTTTCAGCGCTCGTCTCTCATCCTCCGTAGACTTCATGCTCTTGTATATTCGTCTAGACTTCTTGATCACCAGTTGTGCTCTGCGCTGTTTCTTCACACGTGTTTTCACAACTAGGAAAGTAAGGAAAGTGTCAAAATGGCAGATATAGTTTTGTATGAAATATGTAACAAATTGTACAGAAATGAATTGATAATTATTCAAATCTGACCTTGAATTAGATCTGAAGCTCATAATTGTAACCAGTGAAGGAAATTGGCTTTGAAAAGTAGGTTTATTCTGGTTTTGGGAACTAGGTAAAAAACATATGCCGAGATCACATTGTAAACAAAAGATCATACAGTAATTGGACTTATTCTTCTAACATTCTTTGATGCTTCCAGCAACCTATTCTTTATCTTTTCAATTAACTTAAGAATGCAAGAATGAAGGAAACAGCTGAAATCCTATTGGCCCATATGAGGTAGCTCCTATTGCCCCATACGAGGCAGCTCCTATTGGCCCACAAGAGGCATTTTGTGTTCTATTTTTTGTTGATACAGTATATTTAGATTTGTATTTACAGTATATCCCCTTAAATAAATATGATTAAATTTTGGCAAATTTCTAAATTAGTTGCTGTATTTATAATATGATATACAGTACAGTATACTGTACAGTATTCATGTTTATATTTTAATAAATAGTTTCTCTCTCATCCTTGCACCTCAGGTTTACCAAAAAATATTATACAATAATTGCTTTTGATAATTTGTGTTAATTTTATTTCATGCTTTTTCCTATAGGCAATTTTGATAGTTTTGTGTACACCTCTTACTTTAATGTTGCCTACGTATTATTCTGAATCTGAACTAACAATCAAGAATCCCATTGTTCAATTCCCACGCAGGACAGAAATGGTTGGGCATGTTTCCTTTCACCTGATGCCTCTGGTCTCCTTTACAGTAAAATAGGTATCTGGGAATTAGGCAACTGTTGTGGCATTACATCCGAGTACTGTAGTTGACATAGGGGGGCACTTCAGTAAGTTTAAGTACAGGCTTCCTGTCCACTACAGTGAGAATTCTCATTTTCTCCATCTTTGTTCTCATTGTGTCTCGCTTATTATGCTCATCACTTTCCTCATATTCATGTTTTCCTTTTATCTCATTTTCCTAATGCATGTTTCACTTTTTTTGTCTCCATATTCGGTGTAACTTCCATCAAAATATTTCTTTCACATACTGTATTACTTTTTCAGTGTGAATCTTTTGGATATGAATGAACACCTTCCCCTTCTCCCTCTCAGTCTCCATGTAAAGCTCAGTCTCTGCGTGCCTTGTACTTTCCCCTCCTGCCCTATCCAAACAACATAAAACACTAGGGAAATGATCCAGTCTTACATTAGGCAAACACAACGTTTTCTAAATATTACAACATTGTAACAATGTAAAAATAGTAAATAAAATAAAATATTGTGGTTACATTGTGTATAGGCCGGGGGAATAAGAATGATGACATGTATACTCACCCAGGTCTGCCCGGCAGTAGTTGTCCAGGATGTTCTCGTAGGTCTCAACGGGACTGCAGGCCGGGCACTCCCCATCTGTGGCCACAAGGTTGCCATGAAATAAGCATTACTAATCTCTCTTGTTCAACACATTCTCTAGCCTACACCACTCTCAACAATGTTTACAGGAAAATAAACAAATTCTAATTTGGAAGTCTAATTTTCACTAGAATACATGACATTGATAGTTTAATGGCATTTATATAGGAGTTAACATAATTTTTTGCATTTTTATATTTAATTTGACATATTGACCAAGATCTTGTATACATAAATTTGTTTAGTTATACTTTACTTACTGAACAATGAAATCTCAAGAATGTGATGCATCTACGAGAACATATTGGGATTGTATGAGGGTATTGAACCCGTGATCCTGGACTCCACTGGCATATACACTACCGACTGGAGCTTTATGTGCTGAAAAGTATTTCGGTAGCAAGTGTGCCCAAGGAGTCAAAAGATGTGGGTTCTATTCCATTGTATGACCCCCAATATTTTTCCTTTACTTGCTGTTACTACTTATAAAAATTTGTTTAGCCAAACTAAACTTGTTTACTGAACTATTTGGTTAAACATTGAGATTTTGTGCTCGAAACTCTCACCCTAATAATCCCTGGGAATTAGGCAACTGTTGCAGGTTGCATCCTGGAGAGGATCAGTCGCTGGCAGACCTGATTACCCTAACAGACTTTTTGTCCTCAAAATGGGAAACCATAGGAATGTTTTCTTTCATCAGAGCCTGTTAACAACCAATGCTGTAGTGTATGGTACAAGTAACAACAGCCTTGCTGGTCAGGAAGAACAAGAAAACTCTACCTCAGGATGGACTATGAGGCACGAGAAATAGAATCTCTAGTCACAAGGACCCAGTGTTGGATGTAGTTTTTGTTCTAGATTTTGCATAGAAGAAAAAGTATTTTGTATTCTTCTGTTTCACCGATGTCCTTTTGTTTATATTAGTATTATTCAATACCTCTCTCGTCACCTTTCTAGAGAGCTTTGAGACAATTCCAATATTTTAGGTGCTTTATCACGACTGTGTGTCGTATATGTTCTCTGTACTTCAATATTTCGTCTGTTTCAGCAATCTTTCCCGCTCTGAAGGTGAGTGAGTATTGAGCAGTACTCAAGACGGGTCAGCACAAGTGATTTGCTTGGTTATTCTCCATAAACGTTAGATCACCAGACATGTTCCCAGATGCTTTACATGATGCTTTCCTACTATGGGTAGATTTTATTGTGTTTTGTACCTTGTATTTTGTTTAAGGTCTTCATTTTTACCATATCTAAGTACTGTACCTGACATTTATCACTGTTAAACATGTTTTTTTCTGCTACCCAATTGAGAACTTGATTAATATAGGCTAGTAGTTTTCCAATGCCTTCTATAGAATTAATTTTCATGCTGATTTTTGTGTCATTTGCAAAAGATGACACAAAGCTGTGACTTGTATTTCTGTCTATATTTGATATGAGAATATAATAGAGCAACTGAATTTAATGCCTTCTTCTCATCATATGTTGCTAACTTTGCCAGGAAAATCCCAGAAATCGTTGGGTGTCTGCTAGGTTAGGTTAGGGCACTTTAATTTGACAGTTTCTTGCTGTTGGGAAAGCTTGCGAGAATGGGCTGGATTTTTGTATCATCTGTAAAGGATGGCATAAAGCTGTGACTAGTATTTTTGTCTATATCTGACATGAGAATGAGATAAAGCAGTAGTGCAAGGACTGTGCCCTCTGAGGTACAGAGCCTTTCACTGCACTTGGACTTGATTTTGTTTGACTGTTTCTCTTTACATTCTGCTTAGTCCCTTCATCTGTGTGGTTGCTGTCTAGGAAGATAACTTAAGAAGCAAGCACAAACTAAACAATCGGGCTAAGACTAATCACAGCTTCACAGGTACGTCGTAAATCTTAAGAATGATGGATGCTTCATTACTGAACATGTTACACAATGAGCTTCACGTCGTAAAAATATAAATAATATACAATTTTGGTAAGATTTGGCAGAATAAATCTTTATTATTAACAGCAGCTTGTAAAGTCTTTTGAAGGTTTGAGCTTGTTATTATTATTTTACTGTGTTGGTGTGTGGTGGTGAGTAGTGGTGTTGGTGTTTGGGGGTGAGTTGTGGTGTTGGTGTGTGGTGGTGAGTAGTGGTGAGTAGTGGTGTTGGTTTGTGGTGGTGGTGGTGGTAGTAGTGAGTGGAGGTGTTGGTGTGTGGTGGTGAGTAGTGGTGTTGGTGTGTGGTGGTGGTAGTAGTGAGTGGAGGTGTTGGTGTGTGGTGGTGAGTAGTGGTGTTGGTGTGTGGGGGCGAGTTGTAGTGTTGGTGTGTGGTGGTGTTGGTGTGTGTTGGTGAGTGGTGGTGTTGGTGTGTGGTGGTGTTGGTGTGTGGTGGTGAGTTGTGGTGTTGGTGAGTTGTGGTGTTGGTGAGTTGTGGTGTTGGTGTGTGGTGGTGTTGGTGTGTGGTGGTGAGTTGTGGTGTTGGTGAGTTGTGGTGTTGGTGTGTGGTGGTGAGTAGTGGTGTTAGTGAGTTGTGGTGTTGGTGTGTGGTGGTGTTGGTGTGTGGTGGTGTTGGTGTGTGGTGGTGTTGGTGTGTGGTGGTGTTGGTGTGTGGTGGTGTTGGTGTGTGGTGGTGTTGGTGTGTGGAGGTGTTGGTGTGTGGAGGTGTTGGTGTGTGTTGGTGAGTAGTGATGGTGGTGAGTTGTGGTGTTAGTGTGTGGTGGTGAGTAGTGGTGTTGGTGTGTGGTGGTGAGTAGTGGTGTTGGTGTGTGGTGGTGAGTAGTGGTGATGGTGAGTTGTGGTAGTAGTGAGTGGAGGTGTTGGTGTGTGGTGGTGAGTAGTGGTGATGGTGAGTTGTGGTGTTAGTGTGGTGGTGAGTAGTGATGTTGCCACTACATCACTGCTTAGTGATGTAGTGACAACACCACTGAACAAGGATTAAGTGAAGTAGTTTCCTCACATAACATGTGAGAACATGTGAGTTCCATTGTTCATGGTGTGATTAGATAAAGTGTGTTAGCTTCTTAAGTGTGACCACACTTTTTCTCATATTGCATTCTTTTAGTTTTATATTCTGGTCTTAATATTCTTATTTATTCAGATTTTCTCTTAAAGTCGTAAAAGACTACATATTATACAGTTGGATTGAGGGGCGGGCCTGAAATACATATTTGAATCATACAAGAACTATTGCATACATCACAACCATTACGATATATATATGATTATATATATATATATATATATATATATATATATATATATATATATATATATATATATATATATATATATATATATATATAAGGAACATGTTGGAATTAATACTTATACCAGGACTTTTGCATTATTTTCAAGATTGTTAGAGAAAGCTTTTTATGTAGAGGCCGGGAAGGTAAGGTGACATTAGGGCAGGGAAGGTAAGGTAATTACGAGGAGAAAGTGCAACGCCAGTATAGCTATAGCACTTGGAAAGGACATGGGGACAAGGATCTGAGATATGAGGACAGGGTAAAGGAAGCTGTGAAGATGAGGTGAGGCAGAGTGAGGGTGGGGTTGGGATGAAACCAGGAGGGGGGGGGTGGTGGTATGTGATGTCGGTGCAACAGCAACAGCAGTTGGGGGTTAGACAGGATCAGCACAGCAAGCCAGCAGGGAAGCAGCCACACGCTAGCAGGGGTTAACAAAGCTCCACGCTCACCTTGCACAATTTCTGTAAAGAAACAAGATAAAACATTATTAGTGGCTTTTTGCAGTTGTTAGTCCATACAGTATATGACTGAGTTATTGGACAGGTTAATGTGGGTTAGTTACCATGGGAGGAGGTAGACCTATGGTGAGGCTAGGTGCAATAGACCTATGTTGTGCCTACATCCCACTATTTCAATACATCCTCTAAAATTCATGGCATTGAAATTGGTCAAATGTACAGAAATGTACTGTTGTACCGAAAAGTTGACGTATATTATTATTGGAACACTCCAAATATCATGCCAGAAATGTGAATAGGTTAATTTAGGATTTATACTATCATATGCCTAAATAACCAATCTTAAGCCAAATTTGTCATAATAGGCCTAAATATGTACAGGTCTAGGGAAGTTTAGGTTTGGTTGTTGTCGTCATTCTCTGCAACATTGACAGTACAAAATGTGAACTTTCAGAGTGCAACAGTTTAATTTTATAGGTGCGACCAATAGTAGAGTACTGTACTATCATTGTTGGATGACAGGTTCCATTATAACCTATGAGAGTGTGCTGTAGGTGCTCGTTAAGTCATTTTATTGGACATGAGGCAGACATCGGCACACCAGACTTAACACAGTGATAGATACACAACATTATCTTCATCAGTAATCAACATTTTCCTACAGGAGCGAGTAGATTATCTACAGATTCGTATGCTCATTAAAAATGTTGATGTAGATAGATGTAACACGTTCCTCAACCTACAGCCTCTTGTTGAGGTGAAACAGGTAACATTACACTATAAAGGTTTTATTCATATGTAAAAATCTGCAACATTTAAAGTATCGACACAACATTCATAAATGTCAAAGAAAATGTATATAAAATAACTGTGAACTTAACCTGCTCAGTCAGCAGTCATAGAGGAAACCATTGTATGTATCCCCATGTCACCTCTATCATTGTATGTATCCCTGTCACCTCTATTATTGTATGTATCCCCGTCACCTCTATCATTGTATGTATCCCCATGTTACCTCTATCATTGTATGTATCCCCATGTCACCTCTATTATTGTATGTATCCCCATGTCACCTCTATCATTGTATGTATCCCCATGTCACCTCTATCATTGTATGTATCCCCGGCATCAATTCAATTTCTTCTTTATTATTCACCCCATACCCATCCCGTGGGCGGTGGTGTAAAGGGTTACAGAGGCACACAATCGGTTCAGGATTATTGTTGTTGTTAAAGATTTGCTACCTGGAACAAAGTTCCAAGTAGCACGGGCTATAGTGAGCCCGTAGTGCCTTCGGTTCAGAAACTGAACACTCTAGTTCGTTTAGTTAAGCAAATAAAAATTTTTGACGCTTGTTACACAATTATTAATGTTATATATACATATACACATACATGTACATACATATACACATACATGTACATACATATACACATACATGTACATACATATATACATATTTAATCACCTACACAAATACACACATCAAAAATCATGGATGCTAAACACTATATCTCACCTGAAGATGTTACGGGCAGGAATGTGCACATTTTTCAACAAGTTGCGCACAAATCCAAAATTCTGTTTGTAACTCATTTTGTATGTATGTACTTTTTCCTAATTAAACATTACCATTATTATTATTATCAATACGTCATAAGTCATTCTTATTGTGTTTTATTCTCCTAAAACCCAGACTGACTATGAATGTTGGTTGATCACGCGACTCTACACTCATACAAAGATCATTATCACATGCATCAAATGTCTCGACATCAAAATCAACAAATCAAATGATAATAGTGAGAGCAATACAGTCACTTTCAACCAAGTAAATAAATATATAAATATTAATTATATAGATTGTGCAATAATATTTACACACACTCTTGAGAAATATATACTCGTTAGAAAATACTTGAGACAAATAAGATTTTTGTAAAAATGCATTATTTTCATTACCAAGATAAAAATCAGGTCTTTCTATGGGCTACAGAAAATATGGTGTTTAACGAGGATAAGTTCCAGCTCATGCGCTACGGAAAAAATGAAAATATAAAAACAAAAACCACGCACAGTCAAATCATAACATAGAATGAAAAAGTCAATGTAAAGGATTTGGGTGTACTCATGTCGGAAGACCTTACCTTTAAAGAACACAATAAAGTAACCGTCACAACTGCAAGAAAAATGACAGGTTGGATAACAAGAACTTTTCACACTAGAGATGCTATACCGATGATGATACTCTTCAAGACGCTAGTGCTCTCTAGAGTGGAGTACTGCTGCACAATGACAGCCCCTTTCAAAGCTGGAGAAATTGCTGACCTGGAGAGCGTGCAGAGATCTTTTACTGCTAGAATCCACTCAGTAAAACATCTAAACTATTGGGACCGACTAAAGAGCCAAAATCTGTATTTTCTTGAGCGCAGGCGGGAGAGATGCATAATAATTTACACGTGGAAAATAGTAGAGGGGCTGGTCCCAAACCTGCACACAGAAATAACACTACATGAGACCAGGAGGCATGGCAGGATGTGCAGAATACCCCCGTTGAAAAGCAGAGGTGCAACAGGTACTCTGAGAGAGAACTATCAACATCAGAGGCCCGAGACTGTTCAACACGCTTCCACTACACAGAAGGGACATAACTGGCCGACTCCTCAGTGTTCAAGAGAGAACTATCAGTGTTAACTATCTTCATTTAGAACTATATAGCAGTGTTAGCTCTCTAACACTGTATACTGTAGCAGGGAATGTATATATGCTGGTTAACATTTTATACATAAACCGTCACGTTTAAGGAAGAACAAATATTTAATTACTAAACTTTTCCAAAATAATGACTATTTAAGAATTTGCGAGTGTGACCCGTAGAACGGTTGTAACACCGCGGTTCATAGCCCTTTAACGCTTAACACAAATCAAACACACCATTCTACATAAGAATAGGCTACTTGAGCAGTAACAAAATAGGTCCCACTCTATCAAATGGGTTCATCATCCCGGCCCGACGCTAATAGCCGGGTGAGGCGGCCTGGCCTTCTTCCCGCGCTATATGGGGCGACACCAGGGGTAACTTACCCTAATTTATTAGTGGGGGTAGGTGACCGCCTACTGGGGGGGGGAGCATTCCCGAGGGTGGCGGACGGCTCGTCTAGAGAGAAATCCGAAATATTTTTCCTCCCATGCAAAATCTAGATAAAAAAAAAACACATCTAGTATCGGGCCCCTGCGAAAGGGAGATGGAACTTTCACCGATGACAACAAAGAAATGAGCGAGCTACTTAGGAAGCAGTACGACTCTGTTTTCAGCGAGTCACTAAACACACTAAAGATTGATAACCCAAATTAATTTTTCATGGACGTGATACCAACATCAAATCATATATCAGACGTCATTCTATCTCCACTGGATTTTGAAAAAGCCATAGACAGTATGCCTATGCACTCTGCACCAGGCCCAGACTCTTGGAACTCTATATAGTCATCAAGAACTGTAACAAAAACCACTATCGCAGGCCCTTCACATTCTGTGGAGACAAAGCCTAGATACTGGCGTTATCCCTGACATACTAAAAACAGCAGAGATAGCACCACTCCATAAAGGAGGAAATAAGGCAGAGGCAAAAAATTACAGACCGATAGCACTAACGTCACACATCATAAAAATCTTTGAGAGAGTGCTAAGAAGTAAGATCACAAAATACATGGAATCACAGCATCTCCATAACCCCGGACAACATGGTTTCAGAACAGGGCGCTCTTGCTTGTCGCAGTTGCTGGACCACTATGATATGGCATTAGATGCTATAGAAGACAAACAAAACGCTGATGTAATTTACACAGATTTCGCAAAAGCCTTTGATAAATGTGACCATGGTGTTATTGTATATAAAATGCATTCAAAAGGAATTACCAGAAAAATAGGCAGATGGATCTACAATTTCCTGGCTAACAGAACCCAATGTGTAATAGTCAACAAAATAAAATCCGGTCTATCAACCGTAAAGAGCTCAGTCCCCGAGGGTACTGTGCTTGCTCCAGTACTTTTTCTCATCCTCATATCGGCCATAGACAAGGACACAACCTTTAGCACTGTATCATCCTTTGCAGATGACACTAGGATTTTCATGAGTAGACAACATAGAAGACATGGCAAACCTCCAATTAGATGTAAATCAGGTCTTTCAATGGGCTACAGAAAATATGATATTTAACGAAGATAAGTTCCAGCTCATGCACTTATTCTATGAGTATTCTTTTCCGCGTCCGGAAAAAAATAAAATATAAAAATAGAAACCACGTAAAAAAACGCAGTCAAATCATAACATAGAACGAAAAGTCAATGTAAAGTATCTGGGTGTACTCATGTCGGAAGACCTTACCTTTAAAGAACACAATAAAGTAGCCGTCACAACTGCAAGAAAAATGACAGGTTGGATAACAAGAACCTTTCACACTAGAGATGCTATACCGATGATGATACTCTTCAAGACGCTAGTGCTCTCTAGAGTGGAGTACTGCTGCACAATGACAGCCCCTTTCAAAGCTGGAGAAATTGCTGACCTGGAGAGCGTGCAGAGATCTTTTACTGCTAGAATCCACTCAGTAAAACATCTAAACTATTGGGACCGACTAAAGTGCCTAAATCTGTATTCTCTTGAGCGCAGGCGGGAGAGATACATAATAATTTACACGTGGAAAATAGTAGAGGGGCTGGTCCCAAACCTGCACACAGAAATAACACCACATGAGACCAGGAGGCATGGCAGGATGTGCAGAATACCCCCGTTGAAAAGCAGAGGTGCAACAGGTACTCTGAGAGAGAACTATCAACATCAGAGGCCCGAGACTGTTCAACACGCTTCTACTACACATAAGGGACATAACTGGCCGACCCCTCGCAGTGTTCAAGAGAGAACTATCAACATCAGAGGCCCGAGACTGTTCAACACGCTTCCACTACACATAAGGGACATAACTGGCCGACCCCTCACAGTGTTCAAGAGAGAACTATCAACATCAGAGGCCCGAGACTGTTCAACACGCTTCCACTACACATAAGGGACATAACTGGCCGACCCCTCATAGTGTTCAAGAGAGAACTATCAACATCAGAGGCCCGAGACTGTTCAACACGCTTCCACTACACATAAGGGACATAACTGGCCGACCCCTCACAGTGTTCAAGAGAGAACTATCAACATCAGAGGCCCGAGACTGTTCAACACACTTCCACTACACATAAGGGACATAACTGGCCGACCCCTCACAGTGTTCAAGAGAGAACTTGATAAACACCTCCAAAGGATTCCTGATGAACCAGGCTGTGACTCATAGATCAGACTGCGAGCAGCCGCGTCCAACAGCCTGGTTGACCAGTCCAGCAACGAGGAGGCCTGGGTGATGACCGGGCCGCGGGGACGCTAAGCCCCGGAACTAACACAAGGTAACCAAGTCCCCGAGGGCTTGGTGCTGTAGTCTGATGTTTAGTGGGTGTGTGTCTAGGCGCTCCTGGAGCTCCTGGATTGTCTGGTCATATGGTGGACGGTGTTGTGCTCCTCTCCTTAGTGCTATATTCTGCACTGCTTGTAGTTTTTGCATATTAGTTTTCGTTAAGGAATGTAAAGGTAGTTGATGGTATTCTAGATAAGGGGGCCTAACGGATGAGTGAACAGCGCTCAGTATTCGTAGTCCTAAGGGTCCGGGTTCGATCCCCGGCGGAGTCGGAAACAAACAGGCAGAGTTTCTCTCACCCTGATGCAGTAACTAGGTACCTGGGAGTTAGACGGCTGCTTCCTGAAGATGTGTATGTGTGAAAATTAGGATTAAGGACTTGCCGGAAACGCTCCGCCTGCTGGTGGCTATCTTCTTGAGGTTACCTTGAGTTGATTTCGGGGCTTTAGTGTCCCCGCGGCCCGGTCCTTGACCAGGCCTCCACCCCCAGGAAGCAGCCCGTGACAGCTGACTAACACCCAGGTACCTATTTACTGCTAGGTAACATGGGCATTCAGGGTGAAAGAAACTTTGCCCATTTGTTTCTGCCTGGTGCGGGAATCGAACCCGCGCCACAGAATTACGAGTCCTGCGCGCTATCCACCAGGCTACGAGGCCCCATAAACTGAACAAGGATGTAACAACTCTTGTATAAAAAATAAAATACATAAAAATGTGGGCTTTGTATCGCTGTGTGATCGTGCTGCGGCGCCGGAATGTCCTCACTTCGTGTAGGCCAACTTTTGCTTACATGGTTTTATCTTTAATCTTGATTCCTGTTCTATTAATGTTGAGTTCCAGTATTAACTAGTAGCAGGGTATCATAGGACACCTTGGGAGAGGAGGGGGGGGGGCACCTTCCTGGGAGTGGTGGGCACGTGGGGCGGGGGGCACGTGGGGCGGGGGGCACGTGGGGCGGGGGGGGGGGGGGGGGGGGGGGGCAGGAAGGTAGTATGGGCACTGGGCACCCGTGTGTGTGTGTGGCGTCTCGTCAGTAACTGAGGCACGTACAGGACCAGGTGGATGGGACCCCCCCTGGTGCCCCCACCACCACCTGTCTCCCTCCCCTCCCCTCCCCCTTCCATGTCTGGCCTCCTACCTCGCCTCCCCCCCCTGTCTGGCTTCCTACCCTCCCCTTCCCTGTCTGGCCTCCTACCCTCGCCTCCCCTCCCTGTCTGGCCTCCTGTCTCCCTCCCCCCACTGTCTGGCCTCCTACCCTCGCCTCCCCCCCCCTGTCTGGACTCCTACCTTCGCCTCCCCTCCCTGTCTGGCCTCCTACCCTCGCCTCCCCCTTCCCTGTCTGGCCTCCTACCCTCGCCTCCCCTCCCTGTCTGGCCTCCTGTCTCCCTCCCCCCCCCCCCCCCCCCCTCCCTCCCCCCCTGTCTCCCTCCCCCCC